>NC_041223.1:84208938-84219389 GCF_002837175.3 Physeter macrocephalus
CGAACCCGCGTCCCCTGCATCGGCAGGCGGACTTTCAACCACTGCGCCACCAGGGAAGCCCCAAAAAGCGAATTTTTAATAGCCATGAGCACATTTGGTGCCCTGGCACGTTTGGTCTAATAAACCCTGGTAGTTAATATTGGAACGTGCAGCAATGGGCCACGGCGAATGCAATTTCAACTAACATTTAAAAATATTCAAAAGCTACAAAGTCTCCTGGGCATACAGTTAATGGGCCAGTCCAGATTTCTAAGAATAAAAGATTTTCATAATCTTTTAAAAATCTTTGGACGGGAAATGGGCACTTCCAATTATGGTCAGATTTTCTCTGGAGTCCCCAGAGACTGGGTAAAGTGTGTATTGTGAACTGTTTTTGAGGTCTTGTAGTTAAAAGTCTTCTCATTTTGGAAACTTAATATCAAGGATCACCATTTATTAAGCACATTCCTAACTATGTTTTAGTTTTAGAAATTTGTAGTAAGAGTATGTTTTTAATGTAATTCTTTTAAGTTAGGCCTCGTGTATTATTTTTCAGGTATACATATGGGAAGCCAGTGAAAGGAGACCTAACACTTACATTTTTACCTTTATCCTTTTGGGGTGTGAAGAAAAATATTACAAAGACATTTAAGGTAACTTTTGCAGATATCTTATAACTTGCAATGGGGAAAAACTGTAAGTGTACTTTCTCTAGAAATAAGATTTTATACTGAATTAACCAAAAGTTGAGCATAAGAAAATCAAGAGCTTTCTATCATTGAACAAATGAGCATTTACCCTTTTTTAAAAAAAATAATTAAAGTGGAAACAGAACCATTGTATTGTTGTGACTTAGTTTGGGTTTTATTTCTAAAATTTGAAGTGCTAAAGTGAAGAATGAAATTGAAAATTCTTTTAACAAAACAGATAAATGGATCTGCAAACTTCTCTTTTAACGATGAAGAGATGAAAAAGGTAATGGATATTTCGGATGGCCTTTCTGAACACATGAATCTGTCTTCTCCTGGGCCGGTAGAAATTTTAGCCACAGTGACAGAATCACTTACAGGTTTGTAGACTTTGAAGTGAAGGTGAAGCTATTTATGTTGTGCTGCTCTGTCATCTCTTATTATAATTGGTACATTCATTTGAGGGCACTGTTGCCTAAGGATGCTAGTTAATGCTGAGATTGTCGTGACTATTAGTCTAACTTGCAGAATGTTTTCGTAATGAAGGGGAAACTTATTTTCTTTGAAAGGATTGTACTTCAACCACCTGTGATAGGTATTTATAATTTTTTCCATCTCTATTTTTTTTTTCAAACTGAAAGCTACATGGAAGGGCTACCTTTTCAGCTGACTAACCATCCTCCTTTTATTATTTTAAATAACATCTTCTGAAATCTCACCTGCTCCTAGACAGTTTTCTCTTTTAATAATAAAGGTTAATTACTTGGATCCTTCGGTTGCTATTTTTTAATGGCTTTCACCAATCCCCGAAAGTGCAAAAAGACTATTCTGTCAGTGGCCTGATCTCTGGTGCACACGTCATTGATTGGGGGACACTAGGGGTACTCAGCAGGGATCCACAGAGGACATGTATGGTCCTCTTTGTGGCCAAGCCAAAGAGGCTTCTGTGTCCTGATATCCTAACCCCTTTGGGAAGTAGCTCAGATGGAGAGATTTGGTGGATAGAAGCTGTTGGTAATATATTACTTTTACTTTCTAAATGGTGCAATTTCCAAAACAGGTATCTCAAGAAATGCAAGCTCCAATGTATTTTTCAAGCAACACGATTACATCATTGAATTTTTTGATTATGCTACTGTCTTAAAGCCATCTCTCAACTTCACAGCCACTGTAAGTTGGCATATTTATTAATGGTCTTACAGCAGTAGGTTCAGTTTAGTGAAACAGAGTGGGAAATAGTACTTTCAGTGCTTTTCAAAAAATCTAAGCCCAAGGTAGGTAGATTACTTTTCCTCTTTAGATATATGAGGCACACAGAATTGTTTCCAAATGACCTTTATCTAATTTATTTTAAAAAGTAGTTTCCAAAAAATGTTTCCTCAAAATATATTTAATAAGTAATTCAAGTTAGATTTGGATTGCGACATTGAGGTTTTTATAAATTAATTGAAGGAATTAGACGGTAGTCAAAAAATTGCAGTTTGATTTTTATAATGACTGATTTTAGTCCTAGCAAAGATGTAGCATTAAAAAGTATCAACTAATCTACTCAAATTTTTTGAGAGAATACTGAATTAACATTTATTGACTGAGTGAATAAATGGGGCTTACAGACCTAAGAAGGACCCAGTCTCTGCTCTGGAGTCACAGTGTTTGTGATGGTGACAAGAAAATATACACATAACTGTAATTCAAGGCAGGCTATATCAGTGTCATGAACACATCTCTGTAGGGATTTAAAACAGGTGTTGGCAAACTTTTTCTGCAAAGGGCTAGACAGTGTATATTTTTAGCTTTGAGGGCCTTATGGTCTCGGTCACAACTGTGTGACTCTGACATTGTAGCATGAAAGCGGCCACAGCCCCTTGGTAACCAAGCGTGGGTGGTCACGTTCCAATAAAAACTTACTTCCAAAGAGACTGGATTTGGCCTCCCTGCCTGCCATAGTTTTCTGGCCCCTGCTTTAAAGAAAGGAGGGTCACTTCTTGTTGAATAGATCAAGAGAAGTTTTAGAGTTTCTAGGTTGGTGGCTGTGTGGAGATTTGGGGGCAGGGATGTGCTCAGAGAGGGCCCTGTCCTGGCACCTTGCTCTAAACATCTCTTCCATCTTGCTCAATATCTTTTTACAATAAACCAGTGATCTAGTGAGGAAAAAAAAGTTTTAGATAGCTTCGGATTTTAATAGTCTTATAATTTAGACAGTTTGAAAAGGTAGTTAAGAAAACCCCCAGGAATCTGCAAATGGTAACTTGCAAATGAATAGAGGGAAACAAAGAGAGTTCAGGGAGGAGGAGCTGGCTGTAGGATAGGGATGGGGGTCATTCAGGGATGCTTTATGGAGAAGCGGAAGATTTAGGCTGTTTGTTACAAGATCAGCAGCCTTTTCAGCGTTTGGCCGTGTGGGTGGGGAACAAGATGAGCTGAGACGTCTACACAAGGCGAGAGCTCTGGTTGGCAAGCCAGGGTGCCTTCAGGTGACAGTGACCGGACCGGGGCAGGGACAGCAGAGAGCTCGTGTCCAGGAGCGGTCAGAGAGAAAGCAGGAGGCGAAGCTTGGGGGTTGCAGAGGGTCCTCTGTGTCTCACATGCTCTAAGCAGTGAAGATCTTGGTGCCTTATGAACGTGGGAGGGGTGTGGCGAAAGCAGCGTTGCAGGGGGACCGGTGGGGTCTGCGTGCGGGAGGAGGGTAGCAGCCCGGGCACGAGGCCAGCAGGAGGCTTGCGCTGCTGACTGTGGGTGGAGGGCACGTAAGAGATGTAAGACTTGGTGCGCATTGGACTTGGAAGGCAGCGAGAGGGAAGGGAAATTCAGAGCTGTTAAGTCTGACGGAATTGTGGTATTAGCAAAAATAGGAAAGGCGAGACGGTTTCTCACTTTTAGACGTACTGAATTTGAGGTGACAGGGAGGTACAAGTAGAAATTTCCTGCAGGGGGTTGGAGGTGTTGAGCATGAGCTCCAGAGCCAGGTCAGGGTGACAGCAGGAGGGCTGAGACCTTTGAGGGTGAATGAGAATGAGGCTTAGACAAATTCCCACGTTTAGGGAGAGGGAAGGGGGAGAAAAAGGACACTGAGAGGATGTAGGGAGAGGGGTATGCAGTGAAGGAGGTGATTGTGGAGCCGTGGAAGGCAAGAGGAGCCATAACCCCCAGACGGGGGGTGGGGTGGGGGGGAGGCCGCCTAGAGAGACCACTGAACCTGGAAGTTAGGGCGCTGCCGGTGATTTTTGAGAGTTCAGTTTCATGGGAACAGCACAGATGGAAACTGGATTCAGCTAAACTTGAATCCTTTGCTTGTCTTGTTTACCTGATTTCAGAATGTCTTCTTTTGACAATTAGGTGAAGGTAACCCGTTCTGATGGCAATCAGCTGACTCCTGAAGAGAGAAGAAATAATGTAGTCATAATGGTGACGCAGAGAAACTATACCAAGTACTGGAGCAGATGGGACGGTAGAAATCAGGAAACAGGGGCTGTCCAGATCGTAAATCATACTGTCCCCCCAAATGGAATCTTCAAGATTGAATTCCCAATCCTGGACGATTCCAGCGAGCTACAGCTGAAGGTGCGCTATCTGTTTCCCATCATTATGTTACTGCAGCAGCCTTAAAATTGTCATCTTGTGGTAGGCACTCAAGCTGTTGGGGGGGTCACTCTGGTACACGGGAAGTGGACGCATTTTTATTTTCAAAGAATGGGGGAAAGGGTTAAAAAGTGATTTAATGACAGTAGCTGAGAATCAGACTGAATGCTTCCTTGTAAATTCATTTTGAAGAGCAGAGTAAAATAGTGATCCGAAGAGATGATGGAGAAGCCCCCAGACTCCCAGTCTAGGTGATTTTCAATCATTTGAAATGGTGTTTTGGCAGGAGCTGAGATCAAAGGGGAATGTATTTTTTACATTTACACCCCTTTGCTGGACTGAGGCCCCCAGCCGTTCCTGCTCGCTTTCTCGTGGTCACCCAGCCCTGTCACAGTGTGGTAGCCTCTGAGTTTTTCCTCTCACCAGTGGTAGACTGAGTGAGCTGGTATGGTTCTTGCTTATCGTTGAGTTCTGTATTGTGGGGCGAGGAGAGGATTCCTTTTCCATTTCCTTCTTTCTTCTCACAGTGTTTCCTGATACTACACCTTTGTTTTGGAAATAAGTTAGAGGACTGTACCTTTTTCCTCTTAGATGATGATGATGAAGGACCATTTTACATGTTTACAGCTATCACTTTCTTTATAGTATAAGCTGTAAAATGATCAAGAGCCAGTGTCTGGGGAAAGTATTGTTTCCTGCGTGAAGAAAAGTGAAAGTGAATTTGCCTTTCAGTGATTGTCCGGCAGGTAACATCCTTTATCAAGGTGTTTCTAAAGATGAAACTTTATGGTTGCCGTTTCTTTTGTTATAGGCCTCTTTTCTTGATACTGTGAGTAGCATGGCTGTTCATGATATGTTTAAGTCTCCTAGTAAAACGTACATCCAGCTAAAAACAAGAGATGAAAATATAAAGGTAATGATTACAATCACTTGTTAATTATAACTGGACTGTCTTGCCACTGATATGTATATACTAATTAAAATATTACTTTTCTAGGTGGGATCACCTTTTGAGTTGGTGCTTAGTGGCAACAAGCAGTTGAAGGAGTTTAGCTATATGGTAATCTCTTACAGAATCTAAATTTATGATCTATTGTAGAATCGTCTGAAATAATGTCTACCTTAATTTTAAACTGAACTTACTGATTTTTAAAATTCAGCCTCACGCTTAAAAGAAACTATTATATTTTAATGTATTGCATGTTATACATGCACAATATGTAATATTTATATACGTTCTTACAGAGTTTTCTTTTTTTTCTTTTATAAATTTATTTATTTTTACTTTTGGCTGCGTTGGGCCTTCGTTGCTGCGCGTGGGCTTGCTCTATTCGCAGCAAGCGGGGGCTACTCTTCATTGCGGTGCGCGGGCTTCTCACCGCGGTGGCTTCTCTTGTTGCGGAGCACGGGCTGTAGGCACGAGGGCTTCAGTAGTTGTGGCACGTGGGCTCAGTAGCTGTGGCTCACAGGCTCTAGAGCGCAGGCTCAGTAGTTGTGGCGCACGGGCTTAGTTGCTCCGCGGCATGTGGGATCTTCCCTGACCAGGGCTCAAACCCGTGTCCCCTGGATTGACAGGCGGATTCTTAACCACTGCGCCACCAGGGAAGTCCCTCTTACAGAGTTTTCTATGTCTAAGTTGTATATAAATTTACTTTGCAAAATTTTACATTTTTTTCCTCTTCCACAATGGATTATTATAGGACATTGAATATAGTACCCTGTGCTATATAGTAGGACATTGTTCTTTATCCATCTTATATATATATATATATATATATATATATAGTTTGCATCTGCTAATCCCAATTCATCTCTCCTCTACCCTCCCCACTGACAAGCACAAGTCTGTTCTCTGTGTCTGTGAGTCTGTTTCTGTTTTGTAGATAAGTTCATTTGTGTCGTATTTTAGATTCCACATACAAGTGATATCATAAGGTATTTGAATTTCTCTTTCTGACTTACTTCACTTAGTATATTATCATACTAGGTCCATCCACGTTGCTACAAATCAGCCTCACACCTTTTTAAGCTGTCCTTTTTATATTGAACTCAAACTCTTTTTTTCTTTCTTCACCCATATTTGCATTTCCAGTTTAAGATGAATAATGAAATCTTGCATTATGTTTAAAAGTTAAAATTCTATGAGATAAGCCACATATGTTCATTATAGAAAATTATAAAACACAAGGAAAACCAAAACCAATAAAAATGCTCCCCATAAATTGTAGTTTTGCTAATCTAGCTCTCTCAGTGGTGCTCTGCATTCCTTCCACTCAGAAATAGATTCTTGACCATCAGGCTGCTGTTGGCTCAATTATGGCTGCTTTATCTCATCCTTTTCTAATTACCAGCATGTACTCTCTGTGTTGGTCAGGGAGGTTTATTTCTGTGTGTGTGTTCAAAAAGGATTTGAAGTTGCTTTAAGTCAAGAATTTGTATGTATGCTTAAAATTATGATAAACAGAGCTGCCATTGAGATTCTCACTAGCTTTAGCATAAAATAAAACTCATGTACTCTTCCTTTCAGGTAGTGTCCAGGGGACAGTTAGTGGCTGTAGGCCAGCAAAATTCGACAACTTTTTCCTTAACACCAGAAAATTCTTGGGCTCCAAAAGCCTGTATTATTGTGTATTATATTGAAGATGATGGGGAAATTATAAATGATGTTCTGAAAGTTCCGGTTCAGCTTGTTTTTAAAAATAAGGTAAGATTTAAGGTAATGATGTTTAAAAGAAAACTTCATATTAGTAAAGTCTGAGAAATGTAATATTTCTTTAGAAAAGTGTCATGAAACCAAATTGGTTAGAAATTTATATTCATTTCTAGAACTATGGATAAACCTCTTCATATTTAATTACTGTGTATCTGTTTTCACCTGTGGAATTATTGGACTGTGTGCGTCTTCTCTGTAAGTCATGGTTCTTGGCTTTAAGACTTTCATTCAAATCCAAGCTCTTGCAGGATTTCCGAAATGGTGGAGTCAATATTGCGCTGGCAACGAATTCCAATGGCAATATATGTGTGGTGTTACTATTTGTGTGGGAGTGAAGTGAGGGGTGTAGGAGTGAGTGAGGCATCTGCAGTGATGTGTGGAAGGAGAGCTGGGCTTTGGTTTATCCGTTTCATCGGTCTGGAAACTAACCCAGGACAAATTTACGATGAGCTTAGGTGCTTTGCACGTGGAGATCTCTGTGGAGTTTTGTCTCCACACACCGCAGTGATTTTTATAACCTAAGGTGTGTAGCTTGTGTAGGAAACACTCCTGGGCCCCAGCTCTGAGAAGTAACCAGATTGCAAGATTGACAGGTGGAGTTCAATTATCTCATACATATTAAAATGAGCCATTGTTCTCACTAAAGGCCGCTGCTGTCTCAGGACCTCTGAAGCAAAATAATCATTATTATTATTATTATTATTATTTTAAATATTTATTTATTTATTTGGTTGCGCCGGGTCTTAGTTGTGGCAGGTGGGCTCCTTGGTTGCAGCTCCAGGGCTCGTTAGTTGTGGCTCGCTGCCTTCTCAGTTGCCGCACATGGGCTCCTTAGTTGTGGCATGCGAACTCTTAGTTGCAGCATGCGTGTGGGATCTAGTTCCCCGACCAGGGATCGAACCCGGGCCCCCTGCGTTGGGAGCGCAGAGTCTTATCCACTGCACCACCAGGGAGGTCCCCGATAATCATTATTTTAAAGTAGTGATTTGCAGAGTACGGTTCTTCTGGTAGCATTTCCCCCCTTAATTTGTTAAAATTTTAAGAAGTATCAGTTGTCATCCATGCCTTTTTTATAGAGGACTGTTAACTCTAACTTCAAAGTCAAAGTCAAAGTCCAAAATACAAACTTCTGTTTTCTGTCTTATGAAAAGAATTTTTTAAAAGACAGTGCTGTATTCTGTCAGTTTCAGAGCACAATTTTTGTCCTCTAGTGACTCCATTAATCCCCCGAGAAAGGTGAATTTTAAAGTAGGAGTAAGGCTTAAACACGGAGGCGCACATCTCTGAAAGTGAGAGCACGTTCTAAAAAAAGTTGCTGTGTAAAAGGCTTTGAGGAAGCAGCCCGTGTAAATAACTTCCAAGAACTTTCTTAGATATGAGAGATAAGAAATTAGTTTCAGTTGTGTTTGCAAAGATAAGTCTTCAATTTTTATATGATAATGTTTACCACATGTACTCTGAAAGAAACTGCATATTTGGAAATAAAATATGTTTCAACACAAGAACATTAGTGAATCTTTGTTGATGTTCACTAATGACTGTGGGATAAATGAATGAGACGTGGAAGGGGCGAGAGACGTAGTTTTAGAAATCATCCACACAGAAGTGCAGGTTGGAGCCCTGGGGTCACTGACGTGCAGAGTAAAGAATGAGAAGTGCAGAGTTTGCATGTGATGTTCCTCCTTGCCCCTTGTTTAAGGTATAAGTGGAGAAGGGTAAACTAGATACAGTGGCTCAAGAGGCATGTGAGAGAAAGATGGCATTGGACAAGTTAAACAGGCAAGGAAGACTTTGCTCAAGACATTTGCAATAGGGGAGAGAGACGGAACTCAACTCCACTGAAACAAAAGGCGGGAGGGTTTTTAAGCACTGGTGTGAGTTAATGGAAAAGTACTGGAAGACCCTGGGGGAGGAGTTGGTCAGTGTGATTAGGCCATCTGTGTTTGGTAACTGGAGTTTATAAATTAGGCTCCTATTCATCCACAGAGACTGGGAGATCAGTCAGGGCTCCTTCTTGATGATTACACTTCAAAAGGATGGCTCCCAGGTCTTTGAGAGAGACATTCCTGCTGGTAAAACGGTCAGGAAGCCGGGAGAAGATTTACATCTCAAAGGGACAGAGAAAACATGAACAATTGCAAATTTTTTAAGAAAAGGGAAATTGAGTGCTTAATGTCAGGAGGAAGCTTGTTTCTAAAGTTCAGGCAAGCGGAGGGGGACATTAAGGCCATCTTGATCAGGTGGTACAGTCACTGGGGCGAGGGATTGTTGAAACAGAGCTGGGCAAGGTGAACATTCCTAGTAGGAAGAGGCCTTATAACAGAGCCATTGGGTTCAGCCGGGATGAGAGGATTGATGCTCTTTAAGAAGTACAGGTAGGACTGTGCTTTGCTGAGTGTAATGACAGAGGAAGTTCAGGCAGCCACGGAGGCACAGAGCATGGGGCCTGACTGGTGTTGGTCTGATGGCCTCGTCCTGGGGAAAGACACCCCTGCCCAGCCCAGCCAGTTCTGGGGGTCCCCGGGGCTCTTACTTGCACGCGCTCACTTCTGAGTCCAGGTGGCCAGTGTGCAGGCACTGGCGGTTTCTTTCCTCGTTCCTGTCCCCCCTCTTGGATACTGGCCCTCTTCACGTACGCCAGACAGTGTCTTCTCTTCGGCACTGGCTGGCGGCTGTGGCGTGGGAGGTGGAGAAGGGGTAGAGAAGTGAAGGAGAGCTCTGGTTTATGCCACAGTGAGAGGTTCCGTGACTGGCGAACACTGTGGGGCTGAGGTTTCTTTTTACTCCTTTCCCTGGAGAAGGCTTGTGTATGGTTTTAGAATGGGCCCCGAGCCAAGGCAAATGTAGAATCTTTGCTAGATTTTGTCATTGATCTGCTGTTGGTAAGACGTAAGAAATGCTTTGAAAACGTGTAATGTGTCAATCCTGTTTTCTCCTTTTCTTAGATACAGCTATTTTGGAGTAAAGCCAACGCTGAACCGTCTGAGAGAGTCTCTCTTAGGATCTCTGTGACACAGCCAGACTCAATAGTTGGGATTGTAGCTGTCGACAAAAGTGTGAATCTGATGAATGTCTCAAACGATATTACAATGGAAAATGTGAGTTTAGCTATTTTTTCATTACAAAAATACACATTAAAAGGGAAAAAAAGAAACTTTATTGTGTTACTTCAGGTATCTAAAGGAAATTTCATTCGTTCCTTTTCAAGTATAAGTCAGTAATCAGTAAAGCTTCTGCATGAAAAGGATCTGCATTGCAGTTGTTGTTGTTGTTTTAAAACATCTTTATTGGAGTATAACTGCTTTACAATGGTGTGTTAGTTTCTGCTTTATAACAAAGTGAATCAGTTATACATATACGTATGTTCCCATATCTCTTCCCTCTTGCGTCTCCCTCCTTTCCACCCTCCCTATCCCACCCCTCTAGGTGGTCACAAACCACCGAGCTGATCTCCCTGTGCCATGCGGCTGCTTCCCACTAGCTATCCACCC
>NC_041223.1:84219757-84221658 GCF_002837175.3 Physeter macrocephalus
GTGTGAGATGATATCTCATTGTAGTTTTGATTTGCATATCTCTAATGATTAATGACGTTGAGCATTCTTTCATGTGTTTGTTGGCAATCTGTATATCTTCTTTGGAGAAATGTCTATTTAGGTCTTCTGCCCATTTTTGGATTGGGTTCATAGGCAGAACACTCTATGACATAAATCACAGCAAGATCCCTTTGGACCTACCTCCTAGAGAAATGGAAATAAAACCAAAAATAAACAAATGGGACCTAATGAAACTTAAAACCTTTTGCACAGCAAAGGATACCATAAACAAGACCAAAAGACAACCCTCAGAATGGGAGAAAATAGTTGCAAATGAAGAAACTGACAAAGGATTAATATCCAAAATTTATAAGCAACTCATGCGGCTCAATAACAAAAAAACAAACAACCCAATGCATTCCAGTTGTTAATGTTGGAAAGCGGCTATCGTTGTCAAGTGTCTTCGCTGTCTTACATGAGAAATGCCACATAGAGTCTTCCCTCATTTTCATACTGTATTTTAACTGAAGACTTTTGAGAAAGTACTAGGAAATGAACTTGCACAATTCTGAATGACACTGGAGAGAGCTTTAGGTAATTATGAAGTACTTTCTATTTTGGTTGTACATAATGGTTATAAATAATTACAGTCCCCATTGAATCAGGAATTTGCAGTATATTGAGGGAGTGAAAAATGTTGTTTGTTTTTAAAATATGTAGCTACATGAGTTGTTTATATATTTTGGAGGTTAATCCTTTGTCCATTGATTCATTTGCAAATATTTTCTCCCATTCTGAGGGTTGTCTTTTCATCTTGTTTATAGTTTCCTTTGCTGTGCAAAAGCTTTGAAGTTTCATTAGGTCCCATTTGTTTATTTTATATTTCTGTTACTCCAGTAGGTAGGTCAAAAAAGGTCTTGCTGTGACTTATGTCAAAGAGTGTTCTTCCTATGTTTTCCTCTAAGAGTCTTATAGTGTCCAGTCTTACATTTAGGGCTTTAATCTATTTTGAGTATATTTTTGTGTATGGTGTTAGGGAGTGTTCTAATTTCATTCTTTTACATGTAGCTGTCCAGTTTTCCCAGCACCACTTATTGAAGAGTCTGTCTTTTCTCCATTGTATATCCTTGCCTCCTTTGTCATAGATTAGTTGACCATAGGTGCGTGGGTTTATCTCTGGACTTTTCTATCCTGTTCCATTGATCTATATTTCTGTTTTTGTGCCAGTACCATATTGTGTTGATTAGTGTGGCTTTGTAGTATAGTCTGAAGTCCGGGAGCTTGATTCCTCCAGCTCCATTATTTTCCCTCAAGATTGCTTTGGCTATTCGGGGTCTTTTGTGTCTCCATACAAATTTTAAGATTTTTTTGTTCTAGTTCTGTAAAAAATGCCATTGGTAATTGGATAGGGATTGCATCGAATCTGTAGATTGCTTTGCTTAGTATAGTCATTTTCACAATATTTATTCTTCCAATCCAACAACATGGTGTATCTCTCCATCTGTTTGTGTCATCTTTGATTTCTTTCATCAGTGTCTTATAGTTTTCTGAGTACAGGTCTTTTACCTCCTCAGGTAAGTTTATTCCTAGGTATTTTATTCTTTTTGTTGCCATGGTGGATGGGATTGTTTCCTTAATTTCTCTTTCTGATCTTTCGTTGTTAGTGTATAGGAATGCAAGAGATTTCTGTGTATTAATTTTGTATGCTGCCACTTTACCAAATTCACTGATTAGCTCTAGTAGTTTTCTGGTGGCATATTTAGGATTCTCTATGTATAGTATCATGTCACCTGCAAACAGTGACAGTTTTACTTCTTCTTTTCCAGTTTGGATTCCCTTTATTTCTTTTTCTTCTCTGATTGCCATGGCTAGGACTTCCAAAACTATGTTGAGTAATAGTG
>NC_041223.1:84221745-84222332 GCF_002837175.3 Physeter macrocephalus
GAATCATTTTCTGTATCTATTGATATGATCATATGGTTGGTTTCCTTCAATTTGTTAATATGGTGTATCACATGGATTGATTTGTGTAATTTGAAGAATCCTTGCATCCCTGGGATAAATTGCACTTGATCATGCTGTATGATTCTTTTAATGTGTTGTTGGATTCTGTTTGCTAGTATTTTGTTGAGGATTTTTGCATCTATATTCATCAGTGATATTGGTTTGTAATTTTCTTTTTTTGTGGTATCTTTGTCTGGTTTGGTATCAAGATGATGGTGGCCTCGTAGAATGAGTTTGGGAGTGTTCCTTCCTCTGCAATTTTTTTTTTCTTCTGTTTTTTTCCCCTGCAAGTTTTTGGAAGAGTTTGAGAAAGATGGGTGTTAACTCTTCTCTAAATGTTTGATAAAATTCACCTGTGAAGCCATCTGGTCCTGGACTTTTGTTTGCCGGAAGATTTTTTTTTTTTTTTTTTTTTTTTTTACGGTATGCAGGCCTCGCACTGCTGCGGCCTCTCCCTTTGCGGAGCGCAGGCTCCAGACGCACAGGCTCAGCGGCCATTGCTCACGGGCCCATGTGGGACCCTCCCC
>NC_041223.1:84222843-84223356 GCF_002837175.3 Physeter macrocephalus
ATAGGTTGTGGATCATAGTGTTTTCATTGTTATTTGTTTCTAGGTATTTTTTGATTTCCTCTTTGATTTCTTCAGTGATCTATTGCTTATTTAGTTGCGTATTGTTTAGCTTTCATGTGTTTGTGTTTTTTACATTTTTTCCCCCTGTAATTTATTTCTAATCTCATAGCGTTGTGGTTGGAAAAGATGCTTTATATTATTTCAATTTTCTTAAATTTACCGAGGCTTGATTTGTGACCCAAGATGTGATCTATCCTGGAGAATGTTCTGTGTGCACTTGAGAAGAAAGTGTAATCTGCTGTTTTCAGATCGAATGTCCTATAAATATCAATTAAATCTATCTGGTCTGTTGTGTCATTTAGAGCTTGTGTTTCCTTATTAATTTTCTGTCTGGATGATCTGTCCATTGGTGTATGTGAGGTGTTAAAATCCCCCACTATTACTGTGTTACTGTCGATTTCCTCTTTTATAGCTGTTAGCATTTGCCTTATGTATTGAGGTGCTCCTATGTTG
>NC_041223.1:84223447-84225321 GCF_002837175.3 Physeter macrocephalus
CCTTCCTTGTCTCTTGTAACATTCTTTATTTTAAAGTCTATTTTGTCTGGTATGAGTATTGGTACTCCAGCTTTCTTGTGTTTTCCATTTGCATGGAATATCTTTTTCTATCCCCTCACTTTCAGTCTGTATGTGTCCGTAGGTTTGAAGTGGGTCTCTTGTAGACAGTATATATAAGGGTCTTGTTTTTGTATCCATTTAGGAGCCTGTGTCTTTTGGTTGGAACATGTAATCCATTCACATTTAAGGTAATTATTGATATGTATGTTCCTATTACCATTTTCTTAATTGTTTTTGGTTTGTTTTTGTAGGTCCTTTTCTTCTCTTGTGTTTCCCACTTAGAGAAGTTCCTTTAGCATTTGTTAGTCCTTTAGCATTTGTTGAGCTGGTTTGGTGGTGCTGAATTCTCTTAGGTTTTGCTTGTCTGTAAAGCTTTTGATTTCTCTGTTGAATCTGAATGAGATCCTGCTGGGTAGAATAGTCTTGGTTGTAGGTTCTTCCCTTTCATCACTTTAAATATATCATGCCACTCCCTTCTGGTTTGTAGATTTTCTGCTGAGAAATAGGCTGTTAACCTTATGGGAGTTCTCTTGTATGTTATTTGTCATTTTTCCCTTGTTGCTTTTAATAACTTTTCTTTGTCTTTGATTTTTGTCAATTTGATTACCCTGTGTCTTGGCATGTTTCTTCTTGGGTTTACCCTGCCTGGGACTCTGCACTTCCTGGACTTGGGTGGCTATTTCCTTTCCCATGTTAGGGAAGTTTTTGACTAGAATCTCTTCAAATATTTTCTTGGGTCCTTTCCTCTGTCTCTTCTCCTTCTGGGACCCGTATAACGCGAATTTTGGTGCGTTTAATGTTGTCCCAGAGGTCTCTTAGGCTGTTTCCATTTCTTTTCCTTCTTTTTTCTTTATTCTGTTCCACCACAATGAATTCCACCATTCTGTCTTCCAGGTCACTTATCCATTCTTCTTCTGCCTCAGTTATTCTGCTATTGATTCCTTCTAGTGCATTTTTCAATTCAGTTATTGTATTGTTCATCTCTGTTTGTTTGTTCTTTAATTCTTCCAGGTGTTTGTTCTTTAATTCTTCTAGGTCTTTGTTAAACATCTCTTGCATCTTCTTGATCTTTGCCTCCATTCTTTTTCTGAGGTCCTGGATCATCTTCACTATCATTATTCTGAATTCTTTCTGGAATGTTGCCTATCTCCACTTTATTTAGTTGTTTTTCTGGGGTTTTATCTTATTCCTTCATCTGGTACACAGTCCTCTTTCTTTTCATTTTGTCTGTCTTTCTGTGAATATGGTTTTCGTTCCACAGGCTGTAGGATTATAGTTCTTCCTGACAGGCTGCAAGATTGTAGTTCTTCTTGCTTCTACTGTTTGCCCTCTGGTGAATGAGGCTATCTAAGAGGGTTGTGCAAGCTTCCTGATGGGAGGGACTGGTGGTAGCTAGAGCTCGGTGTTGCTCTGTTGGGCAGAGCTCAGTAAAACTTTAACCCACTTGTCTCCTGATGGGTGGGGCTGAGTTTCCTCCCCATTGGTTGTTTGGTCTGGGTGACCCAGCACTGGAGCCTACAGGCTCTTTGGTGAGGCTAATGGCAGACACTGGGAGGGCTCATGCTAAGGAGTACTCCCCAGAACTTCTGCTGCCAGTGTCCTTGTCCCCATGGTGAGCCACAGCCACCCCCTGCCTCTGCAGGAGACCCTCCAACAGTAGCAGGTAGGTCTGCTTCAGTCTCCCCTGGGGTCACTGCTCCTTCCCCTGGGTCCCGATGTGCACACTACTTTGTGTGTGCCCTCCAAAAGTGGAGTCTCTGTTTCCCCCAGTCCTGTTGAAGTCCTGCAATCAAATCCCACCAGCCTTCAAAGTC
>NC_041223.1:84225388-84249533 GCF_002837175.3 Physeter macrocephalus
GACCCCCAGGTTGGGAAGCCTGACGTGGGGCTCAGAACCTTCACTCCAGTGGGTGGACTTCTGTGGTATAAGTGTTCTCCAGTCTGTGAGTCACCCACCCAGCAGTTATGGGATTTGATTTTATTGTGATTGTGCCCCTCCTACCGTCTCATTGTGGCTTCTCCTTTGTCTTTGGATGTGGGGTATCTTTCTTGGTGAATTCCAGTGTCTTCCTGTCAATGATTGTTCAGCAGTTACTTGTGATTCTGGTGCTCTCACAAGAGGGGGTGAGTGCACATCCTTCTACTCTGCCATTTTTAACCAATCTCTGTAAGTTCTTTATATGTCCTTGCTAGTGAAATCTAGACGTATAACCCACATCCATTGATTGATTAACTACAGTGATTAACAACACATCAGGAAGAAAGATATATATATGTAGGCTAATTTGGTCATCTTGTTGTAAAATCAATCCATTTGAGAAAAATTATACATTTTTCTTCAGTCTATCCAGCAAATTTTTCTCATTCCTTTTTTAAAAAAACTCCTTTAAAACCAATTGGTCACTTTTTTTCTCTTGCCTTCACTTAAATTCACATTATATTCTAAAAAGTCTGTAGCATTTTGCATTTGATTTAATTGAATATAGCATCCTTCATTTTACAGCTTGCTAAATATCTTAATAAATATATTATTTCATTTTTCCTTCCATGTATATGTGTACACACACAAATACACACACACACGTGCTCTCTTTGTCTCTGTCTCTATATCTCGCTGTACGTTTACATTAAATTTTGTCAGATATTAAGCTATCCCAGCTTTCTTTTGATTCAAATACACTTGGCTGGTATATTTTTCCATCTTTTTATTTTCAACCTTTTGTAAGTTTTTGTTTTACCTATATCTTGTAGATAGCATAGTATTATATTTTGCTTTTGTTTTTTTAATCTAATCTGATAGTGTCTTTTAATAAGCTTATTTAACCCATTTACAAATTAGTCCTTGCTCTAATTAAGACTTATTTCTGCTTTTTTATTTCATATTTTAAAATTTAGACTACTTCCTTTTTGTTTCTCTTTATTCTTCTTTCTGTGGTTTTGGAAGTTATACATTCTATTTTTATTTCCATGATAGATGCCCTTAACTCATGAATTGTGCTTATATTTATTTATCCTATTGATTTCTTAAGATTATCAATATTTGTATCTTCATCTGAGAAGGCAAGCATTTTAGTGTGCTCTCATATTCTTATGCATTCTTTTTGTGTCTCCCTGTCTGCACCTCCTTCCCCAACCCTGGCCAGATCATGTTGCTGTTGTACAGAATTTTCATTCTTTGTCATGATTAATTGCCCTTTCAACATATACTCTCCCTTCATTTATTGATTCTGGAAATTTACATCCATAGTTCTTCCTATAGTTCTTTTCTCTCCATTTCTTCTCCTTTTCAGAGATTGGCAGAGATTGGCACTTCTACTTTTTTTCTCCATATCTCTTAGCTTTTTGTTTTATGTCTCTTTTTTTTTTTTTTTTTTTTTTTTTGCGGGATGTGGGCCTCTCACTGCTGTGGCCTCTCCCGTTGCGGAGCACAGGCTCCGGACGCGCAGGCTCAGTGGCCACGGCTCACGGGCCCAGCCGCTCCGTGGCATGTGGGATCTTCCCGGACTGGGGCACGAACCCGTGTCCCCTGCAGGCAGACTCCCAACCACTGCGCCACCAGGGAAGCCCTGTTTTTGTCTCTTTTGTCTTTTATTTATTTCTTTGGGAGAGTTCCTCAATTGACTCTTTCTGCTCACTGATTATTCATCAGCTGTATCTATCCTACTTTGATGGATATCCTACTTTTATATCAGCTGTTATACTTTTAATGTCTATTATTTTCATTTGGTTCTTGTATTTTATCTTGTTTTATATTGCTAATATTTTACCTTACCTATATTTACTGTGTTTATTTTAAATTCTTGAGCTGACTTTTCAGTATTCCGCTTCACATGTTGTATGTTGTCCAGTTGGATGTCTTTTATGGAAATTATACTTGTTGGATGGCTAGTTGATTTGGCTGCTACCCTGATAATGTCTGTTGGGGAAGGCTGAACACGAGGCTCCAATCTGTGTATGTCTTGTGAGTTTAAAGAGAGGTGAGAGGTTGAGCTACAGGGACTCGAGAACTACTCTTGATCCACCCTATGTGCTGTCCCCTTCCACTCAGCGGTTCACTTTTAAGCTCTTAGGGAAAAGCACCCCAGGAAGAGGTGGTCTCCTGAGGTGTTGACCCCAGCCCTGAGGGTTTGGAGGAGTAGAGGAGGAAGAGCGAGTGCTTGAAGGCCAGGGGTCTGTTCACGTTTCCTCGCCCTCTCACACCAGAAGGGCAGAGGTGCTCACTTGGTATTATCCTGGCCACACTATCTGCCTGCTGGCTGCTGGTTTGGCAGTGAAATTGCAAGGAATGATTGTCCTGAGGCTACCTTCTGAAGAGAAGCACAAGCAGAATTTAAAAACCTCCCTCTAACCATCATCTGACTGCTATTTGTAGCAGCTTTCTGCCATCTGCTTCCTCCAGCACTCCAGATCGAGATACCCTTCCCTCTTCTGAGGGCTTTCTTGTTCTACTCATCCAAGTTTCTTGCTCGCTTTTATTGTGTCTCCAGAGTTGGCTCTGGAGGAGGGAGTCAAGAGCCTATCATAATAGACTGTTTTGGTTTCTTTCATTCTTGTTAAATTTATAGGTGATGCCCAGAGACTCTTGAATGCCTTGGAATAATTTAAGTGTCCTAGATATTCCAGGACTAATTTTCAGATACCAGACTTCCCTTGCTGCAGCTTTGACAGTGCCTTTCACTGAGCCAGTGAGAAAAGGAGGACTTCTTTGTGCAAGAGATGCTTCTTCCTAGATAATTCCATTGATTCGCACCTGCATGTCAGCAGAAGGGCGTCTTGCACATATTGGTGTTCTGTGGCAGAGTTGAAGTTATGGAATGAAAACCTTTTCTCTCCATCCTACCTGGCTCTGGCTCCATTTGTCTATGGTCGAGCTAACTATATTGGCTAGCTTGTTGAGATATTCTGAAATTTTCTGTTTTCTCATTCCTTTGTTTTCTTCTTGCTATCTGTTCCAGCACCATGTTTACGTAACATGGATGTAGCAGTGGTGTTGTTAGTATAGCAGAAGCAGTGGTTTGGGTGTTTAATTTTAAACTTGGTGTGTTTTTAAACTTACGCTTAGAACCTTTAGTAATTTTTTCCCTGTCTTTGTCTTAGTTTGTCGGTCTTAGTGCTAATGTAAATAAGGGAAATATATCAAAATAGTTACCAAAAAGCGTATAATATCTTAACTATTTTTTACCATAGTAAAATATATATAACATAAAATTTGCCTCTTTACCTATTTTCAGAAGTACAGTTCAGTTGCATTAATTACATTCATAATATTGTACAACCATCATAACTGCCTATTTCCAAAATTTTCATCACTCTAAACAGAGACTGTGTGACCATGAAGCAATAACTTTCCATTAACCCCTTCTGTTAGCAACCCTGGTAACCTCTAATCTACTTCTGATTTTCTGAATTTGCTTGTTCTAGATATTTCATATAAGTGGAATCATACAATATTTGTCCTTTTGTGTTTGCCTTATTTCACTGAGCACAATGTTTTCAAGGTGCATCCATGTTGTAGCATGTATCAGAACTTTATTTCTTCTTATGGCTGAATAATATTCCATTGTATATATATATGCCACATTTTGTTTGTTTATTCTTCTATTGATGATGCTTAGGTTGTTTCTACCTTTTGGCTATTGTAACTAATGCTGCAATGAACACTGGTATACAGATACCTCTTTGAGTCCGTTTTCAGTTCTTTTGGGTATATATGTAGGGTTGGAATTGCTGGGTCATATTCTAATTCTGTGTTTATATGTACCAATTTTACTCACTCTTTTAGCCTATTTTACTCACTCTTGCTAGCAATGAGTACTGTTCTTAAAAAATAGCAGTGCTAATGGGATACATGCAAATATCTCGTTATTGAAGAGCTATCTCATTGATGTAATTTGCATCACTTTGATTATCAATAAGGTTGAATATTTTTCTGCTTATTCATAATTTGCGTTTCCTCTTTTGTGAATTGTCTCTTTGTGTTATTTTAAAGAATTTAGTTAACTGACTTAAAAAAAATAAATTTATTTATTTATTTTTGGCTGTGTTGGGTCTTCGTTGCTGTGTGCGGGGTTTCTCTAGTTGCAGCGAGCGGGGGCTACTCTTCATTGTGGTGCGTGGGCTTCTCATTGCGGTGGCTTCTCTTGTGGCGGAGCACGGGCTCTAGATGTGCGGGCTTCAGTAGTTGTGGCACACAGGCTCAGTAGTTGTGGCTCGTGGGCTCTAGAGTGCAGGCTCAGTAGCTGTGGCACATGGGCTTAGGTGCTCCATGGCATGTGGCATCTTCCTGGACCAAGGCTCGAACCTGTGTCCCCTGCATTGGCAGGCGGATTCTTAACCACTGTGCCACTAGGGAAGTCCCTAACTTACATTTTTTTAGAACTTATATTAACCATCAAATTGAACCCATTTATCTTTGTCAAAAGTATGAATTATTTTTAATGCTGATCTCTACGTGTTGGTCTTGTCAACAAGCCCACACTTCTTAGGCATTCTGGATTGCTGAACAGAATAAAAATAAGTTTAAAAAAGAAATGTAATTTTGCCTGATTGAATTATGAACATGGCATTTACATATTCATTATTCCTCCATTTGTGTCATTTTCAAATTTGATAAGCATATGGGCTGTCTCTTATCTAAGGTATATATCAGAACTATTGAGAGGGCAGAACAGGTTGATATGAATGCATTCATTCCATATATTTTATCTTTCCTTAGGTGGTCCATGAACTGGAACTTTATAACACAGGATATTATTTAGGCATGTTCATGAATTCTTTTGCAGTCTTTCAGGTATGTTTAGTTTGCTATATAATTTGAAAAGATATTAATATATTTACTGCTGCAAAGTTAATTTCAGAATTAATTATCTAAATTTTGAAATGTTAGCCTCTTATTAAATTTATTTAATTTAACCTTTTATTAAGTGTGTTCTAGAAGTGTAATTTGAAATGGAAAGGTAGTCATCCTTCTAGTTTTAAAAGCAAATGAATAAATTCACCATTAGAGAAATAATGGAATTTGTCATTATAATTTCTTTCTTTTATATCACTTTCCTTGACCTTGAAATGTCTCTGTCTTCATGTGAGAGTGTGTGTGTGTGTGTGTGTGTGTGTGTGTGTGTGTGTGTGTGTGTGTGTGTGTCTGTGTCTGGGTATGAGAGAGAGAATGTATACTCATGTATGTACCTAAACTCTCAAAAATGAGCAAGAGTTAAAAAAAAAAGAGAACTACTTTCACATGCTACACAGAAACAGATGAGCAAGAGTGAGTTAGGAGTATGGGAGTCTGACAATTTAGAGGACATTTAAACTTTTATTTTAAAAGAAATTTAAAATTATTCTTTCTAGGAGTGTGGCCTCTGGGTATTGACAGATGCAAACCTTGTGAAGGATTTCATTGATGTTTGTAAGTGAAATCTGGCAAAGTGCTTTTAAA
Organism: Physeter macrocephalus; assembly: GCF_002837175.3. NCBI lineage: Eukaryota > Metazoa > Chordata > Mammalia > Artiodactyla > Physeteridae > Physeter > Physeter macrocephalus. The sequence goes on from NC_041223.1 coordinate 84,230,966, forward strand.
ATAATTAAGTCTTTCATCTCAAGTGTTTATAGTTACTTATGTAAGTATGAGTACTTTCTGGTTGAACATGAATATTGTAATTTTCATTTTCTGTTCTCTTATCCTACAGTGTTTGCAGTTTAATGTACTTGAAAGTGCATCTGGACCATGACATGGAGTGTTTTTCACCTCCTGTCTAGATCTTTGTAATGAATGCTTTCCATTTGCTCTCTGTAATTTTTTGACATGGTTATGTTTTTGGACATATTGGAAGATCTTAGGCCTCCAATTTGTGTTGTCAACTGTGGTGTTATTTTGGAATCAGTTAAAAGGGGCAATGTATTTTTGAAACATTTTTGTTCTCTAGCTTTTTATTGTTCACCTAGAAAATAGCCCAGATGTCATAAAGTGTGCTGTCAAGACACACATACACACGCACGCACGCACGCACGCACTTGTCTCCTCAACCTGAGTTCTTCGTGGGCAGAGTCACATCTGTACATCCTAGTTCCCTGGATTGCTAAATAGAGTTGACCACCCAACTAATTAAAAGAAGTGTGCTTTTAGGAAGAAGTCATAAAATATTTTGACTGAAGGAAATGTATAAATGAGAATGATTAATTCTAGAAGTTGTTCCCTTTTCTTTCAGGTGAAATCATACGAAATCATCTTGAAAAGCCACAGAACTATCATAGTTTCTATCCATGAATTCCCTGTTTCTGTCACGTGTTCCCAGTTAGTCCACACTAAGCCCCAGGCTCTCCAGCTTTGGGTTGTTTATTGACACCACAGGACACCCGACCCTCTGTCCTGAAGTTATAAGAATAATTTTATAGTCTTAAAGATTTTATGAAATCATTATGATCTCTATGTATTAAAGACACATGGCACATTTAGCTTTCTTCATATAATCATCTATCCTAGGCAGCCTTCCAGACCAACCTATGCTTTTCCATTCTCTCTCTGTCAGTCTCAGCTTTTACCCATCTTTGTTTTTTTTTGTTTTTTTTTTAACATCTTTATTGGAGTATAATTGCTTTACAATGGTGTGTTAGTGTCTGCTTTACCATCTTTGTTGATGTTTACTTATCGAATCCTGGAGCACACTGTAATACTCATTCTATTGTTAGTAATACATATTGTAATCTTTACCTTTTCTGAGACCCTTCTACCTTTTCACTGTAACAGAAGAAGCCTGATACTCTTACTAGCATATTATGTTGCTAGAAACCTTCAAGTGATTGACATTAATTTCTCTGCCTCTTTTCTGGTTCAGGGTCAGTAGGTGCACAGGGTTCAGTGTTTTCTCAGCTACTTCAAGACCATTGTTCAACAGCCCTCAGTTAAGAGCCCCTTATCATTTGAAGCTCAAAAAATTTCAATTACAGATACTTTAATCAACATTCAGTCACCTACTTTCCCTTTCCCTCTGTATACATTGATGACTCTCACAGAAGATTCAGTCTTACTCCTTTGTGAGGGATTTGAATGTCCATGTGGGTGGCCCATCTAATGGGCACTGTCCCGTGATCACCACTGTGGCAACAGTAGTCATAAGGTCACGTCGTCACCCGACCACTGCCCTACGCCTAACATTTCCAATGCCTGTCCTCCTACCTCGCATGTGCCCTCACTCCCCTAATTCTGTTAAATGTCTTCTTTGGTCTTGGCTTCTCCTGGTTACTCTGGGTCACCATCTCCTTCTGTCCCTATTTGCCCCTAGTACCTGAACAACATGGTCAGTCAATTTGGTAGAATTCTTCCCTAGTCCCTTGTCCTTGCATGACATCTTTCCCATTAAACTCAACTCTGGAACACCCTGACTGTTTATCTTACCCCTGTTTCTGCACCCTGATGCTCCCCAAATAACCTTAAATTTGATAGCCCCTAGTACCTGAACAACATGGTCAGTCAATTTGGTAGAATTCTTCCCTAGTCCCTTGTCCTTGCATGACATCTTTCCCATTAAACTCAACTCTGGAACACCCTGACTGTTTATCTTACCCCTGTTTCTGCACCCTGATGCTCCCCAAATAACCTTAAATTTGATATGTCACAAACCATCACTTTTCCCTATTATGATCTGACTGATATATGAGCTCTTGAGTTGATATGATTCCATATCTCTGTTAATGAAATGATCATCTACCCACGTGTCTGCATCAGAAACCTGGAACTCATCCTTAATTCTTTCCCCTCTCTCTGTCAGATGTGGAACAGCATAGTGGTTAAGAGAGGAACTTGCCATTAAATACTTCTGACTGTGAATTCTGGCTTTACGACCCTGAGAAAATTCATTAAGCTCCCTAAACCTCAGGTTTCTCCCTGAATTATAGGAATAATAATATTACCTATATTACAGGGTTGTTAGGAGGTTACATCCGAAAGGATGTAAAGTGCGTAGCGCATGTTTCTCACTCACAAGTCTGCAATTACCTACTGTCTTAACCCTCAGATCCAGTTTGTTCATTCATTATTCAGTAGATGACATTAATTGCATGCCTGGCATGTAGGAGGCAATGGAGATTCCAGCTTGGTCTAGTGGGGCAAGCCAGCACACAGAGGAGTACGCTGAGGTACAGCCTGCCGTGGGTACACACAGAGGTCATCCAGCTGAGAGGCAGAGCAGGGTCGTTTCTCAAGGCTGTCCTTCCTCTCCTCTCGCTCAACAGCATGCCTCCTTGGGTGCCGCAGGAGCCCCCTGTTTCTCCTGCCTCATTCCCCCGGCTCTAAACCACTGTTCACACTGAGACCAGAGTTATCATTATAAAACATGGGTTAGATCGTGCTTCTCATTTGTTTAAAAACCTTCAGTAGGCCATCATTACTTAAAAGATCAAGTCCAAATCCTTCAGCGTGGGATAACTGATATTTTAAAATCTGGACCCAAGCATTTGTTCTGTTCTCATTTTATGCCACTCTTCCCTGATACACATTGTCACATGCCAGACATGCCTTTGTACTTAGCTTATTTTTTTTCTCTTGTATGAGATACTCTTTCTCTGGAGGCGTAAGGAAATGGAATGCAGAAGACAGCGCAGAATGGGTTTTCTCCTCTAGCCATGCCCTGTCCGCTGTGCAGAGGCTGTAAATTCACCTGTTCTCTGCATGGTGGACATTTGGCCTATGTGAGCTATCACTCTTAGCGTGTATTTGTCCACCTCCTCTGTAGACAATGGGTGGAGCTCATCACATGCATCTTGGTATCTTTGGTACCTTCCACGGTATAATTTTTTTTTTACATTTTATTTTGAAATAATTTTAGGCTTATAGAAAAGTTGAAAGAATAGAGATAGGTATGTCTATATGTCAGCATGCCTCTTTTATAAGAAAAAAGCTAATAAACTGGATGATTTTAGCATCTTGTGGGTGGTGTAGCCAAAGGCAGTCAGCCCTAGGAATCTAAGAAGAGGAGAATAGCAGAATTGGAGATAACTTTAAAAATGTGATTTAAGTTATTTTTTAGCAGCCGAACTTTAAGTAGTTTTTCAGGTATTGGTTGTAGGGCCATCAAACTTTTTTTTTTTTTTTCTGGCTTTGCCATAGCGGCCATGTGGCTAGGGTAAGTCACGTGACTTCTGTGGGTCTCAGGTGCCTCTGTAAAACGAGATTGGACAAGACAAACTCTAAAGGCCCCGTCAGCTGAGAGGTGCTGTGATTCTGTGGACTAGGTTTATGAACGTTCTCTACAGTGACGTTTTCCTAACAGTTGTCTATGTTTATTTTTAGATGACCGTATAGCGTTTTTGGAGGAAAATGAAGGATACTTGGTAGATTTTCATGACTTTTCTTTGGGTAGCAGTCCACGTGTCAGAAAGTATTTTCCAGAGACTTGGATTTGGCTAGACACCAGCATGGGGTAAAATTTTATAAAGTTCTTTGCCCATATATTGTTTGGCCTTAGTTTTAAGTAAGTTTTGCCCTGTTTCGGATGCTTAAGTACAAACAGAGTGATAAAGAACTAAATGGACCAAGAGTTTTTTTCGAATGATATTTATTGTATTTAACTATAGTACTTAATAAAGCTTAATAAAGTGAGAGTACCGTCATGGAGAAGACTGGCCTTTTTCTAATGAAGGGTGATTTTAACTTCCCTGAAGTCTTGTGGTTCTCACTGGGGAAAGATTGCTGAGAATTCCTTTGTTGCCTTGGGATGGGAAGCGCTCATGATTATTTCCCTTTGCCTTGTGGCTCCTCATAAAACATCTCTGTGAGCCACAGGAAGAAGGGGTGTGGACGTTGAAAGGAATTCAGCTTAGCTGACAAACTCTGTGCTACCTGGCGTGATGACTGAGCAGGTAAATCATGAAATCTACACATATTGTGAGTCAACTATTTACGGAAACTTGAAATAAGACACAAGTCAAACCTCAAAAAACAAATAACAGCGTAGACTAGGATACAGAGGGAAACTTTTATGCATATTGAGAGAAACAAATTGGAGTTAAATTTGAAAAAGTATATTTATTATCTATGCAAAATTTATGAAAAATGATGTTTATTCTGAAGATATAAACCTTGTAGAAAGATTTTATTGGAATATGGCTCAGTCTGCAGTGTTATGACCTTATTATGACCTATTCCTTGAGAACTTGGGGTCTACTGTTTTATGCTTAAATCTTAAAAAAAATTTAGATATGTAAACGATTTGGAAAATTAAAATTCTTCCAAAACATGGTTTTAGGTTATGTTGGCCAATTTTGAAATGTGTCAGTTCTCGGTTTTGTGACTTTTATGTTTATCTTGACTTCAGTTCCAGGACTTACCAAGAATTTGAAGTTACTGTACCTGATTCTATCACTTCTTGGGTTGCAACTGCTTTTGTGATCTCTGAGGATTTAGGTCTTGGACTAACAACTACTCCAGTGGAGGTAGTATATTAAAGGGTTGCTGATAAATGGTACAGTGCCACGAAGCAAAGAAAGTGTCAGCTCCTCAATGGATTTTAAAAAAGTGATTGCTGATGATGTTGATCACAGTTTAGAGATTCCTTGGCGTTTCCTTTTTGTTTTTCATCTGTTTTACACTTGAGAATGTGAGCTGTATTAAACTGCTAAATATGCTAGCTCTGTATTAAGATTTGGATAGAAAATTTATTATTGACTGAGTCCAACCACTTCCAAAGGCCAGAAGAGAGAGAATATTTCCATGCATCTCTCTTTAAGGACAAGCAAAACTTCTCAAAATGTCCCCTAGCAAACATTTCTTCACATCTCTTTGGTCAAATTACATCTCGTGTCGCTTCCTAAACCCGTCACTGACAAGAGGAATGTAATGCCCATGACTGGTCTTAGACCAGTAGCTTTCACCTCTGTCATACCGGAAGCCAGCTTTTTATAACAGCTATTCTTTTTGTCCCTCTACCATCTATGCAAAATGAAGTGCATAGAAAATATAATACACCTGCACACTCAATTTTTAAAAAATCAATAAGATGCCCTAAGTGAAATAGTGAGGAGAAATAAAAGGAAAGTAATGTATAATAAAATAATATACTTTTCAGTATGTAAGTGACCAGGCCTAGTTGCACTAGAAGGCATAGTAACATATTTGAATATTTACACCGTGCAGAGAATCACCCTGTGTGTAACAGCTGCACATCCAGTTTGATATACGTGTACTGTTTTAGCAACTCAAAAACCTTAAGCGGTGCTGCCTGAGGTGATGTAAAGTTTTGAAAATAGTGAACAAGTTTTGATAAAGTTACAAAACAAAGTGTAGTTTCCTCTTGATTTACAAAATAGTTGTATATCGACAGATGTTTTGGGTTTATATATATGTTGGAATTAGTTGTAAGCCCAGGTCATTATAAGCGGGTACTTTATCTACATGAAGGAACATTCAAGAATCATGAGGGACACGGAACAGTTCTTCCTTTTCTGGGACTGTCCTGAGCACGCAGACCTTCACCCACTAAGTGCCAAGAGCACCCTATTGTGACAGTCTGACACTTCCACAAATGTCCAAATAAACCTCTAGGAGGGGATTAACTGCTGCCAGTGAGAAGCTTGGCCAATGCTATCAGAGTTGGGTGACCAATGAGGAAGCACAAGTATGTGTATGTATATGTTACAGGGTAGTAGGCAAAACATCATTTAGACTTTTCACATGAGTCTAAAACAGATGCTGTTTCATTTGGCCCGTGGCTTTAGAAGAAGAATGGTGGAATCAACATGGCAGAGTGTAGGAGAGGGACTTAGCTGTGGCCTCAGACATGCTGGGATCCAGTTCTGGCTCCTACCCTTCGCAGCAGTGTGATCTTGTACCGGTTACAGAGATGTCTGAGCTTCAGATTTCTTTTCTGTAAAATATGATCATAACACCTGCCTACATAGGTGTAATGACTAAATGAAATAATTTGTGTAAAGTCCCTGGCTCCTAGTAGCCATTTCATAAAACGTAGTGGTTACTGTGTTAAATAACATAAATCAAATCAATGTGCCCCCGTTCGTTCGGGGTAGGTTGCTGTTTGCTTTCTGTTGGTAGGCAAGTGGACATTTCTATGTGAAGTTAGTTATAAGGGTCACAGGTTTTGTGAGATTTGCTTTTAATTGAGTAAAGTGTGAAGCACTTGGACTTGAATAAAATCTGTATTCATTGTGTTCTTTTCAGCTCCAATCCTTCCAACCGTTTTTCATTTCTTTGAACCTTCCGTACTCTGTTATCAGAGGTGAAGAATTTGCTTTGGAAGTAACCATATTCAATTATTTAAAAGATGCCACCGAGGTAATATACTAATCATCGTTTACACTTCAGGAAAAAATGAAGAAAACATGCGGGGATTGGGTTATGTAGTGTTTGGGCATCTAAGCATTCTATACATTTCTGGGAGATTGAAAATAGCCATACTTTGCCCACAATTTCTTCTGCTTGTTTTTTTTTTTTTTTTTTTTTTTTTTGTGGTATGCGGGCCTCCCTCTGTTGTGGCCTCTCCCGTTGCGGAGCACAGGCTCCGGACGCGCAGGCTCAGCGGCCATGGCTCACGGGCCCAGCCGCTCCGCGGCATGTGGGATCTTCCCGGACCGGGGCACGAACCCGTGTCCCCTGCAACGGCAGGCAGATTCTCAACCACTGCGCCACCAGGGAAGCCCCTTCTGCTTGTGAATGTCGAAGGCTATGGCTAGCATGTCCAAGCATCCTTGCCTTAATTTCTAGCCCGGGTTCTCTGCTTTAGTCATGCAACTTCATCTCTGTGGCATGTCTTTCTCTTTCCTGCCCGCCCCTGCATTTTTCCCCTACTCTCCTCCCACATCTAGAATGTGTTCCCACTTCTCACTGCTGTTCTGTGCCCACTGCAGGTGGCAAGAATTTATTCCTTTCAAGACCCGGTTTGAAACTAAGCTGTCTTTCCTGAGGATTCTCACCCATGCTGTTGTGCTTGTCCCTGTGTTTATATTGTTTTCAAGGCTTTGTCTTCTGAGTCATGGCCCGGTGTCTCCTCAGCCAGTCGGTTCCTGTAAGGCAGGAGGAGGCCCACTGTTTGTACTGTGCCTGCAGTAGTGTTAATGAAATGATTTTTCCTCCCGGAGTAGGTAGGGATTGTAATTCACCTTATTACCTGAAAACGCCATAATCTCTTTAAGCACTATGTCCAGAGAGTAAACTGTTTCCTATTTTCTAATTTTACTTTTTAATCTTCTCAACATGGTCCAGTGTAAAGAGCAAAAGTCAGAAGGCCCACATTCAATGTTCAGCTCCTCCACTTACCAGCAAATAACTTAATTGCAGTTTACTCATCTGTCAGGTAGGAAATATTTTGAGAAACAGATGAGAAAATAAATGGGAAAACAATTCATAAAATCTAAGACCCAGAGAAATGCGATTCTTGATGAGCCTGCCAACTTTGACATATTTTATGAAAGTTTACAACCGACATGTGTTTCAGGACTAGTGTCTGAGTCATACTTTTCTTGGAATAATTTTAGCAGACACTCTCAATGAATGTAATAACATTTCATCCTGTTTGCCTCAGGCTTTTCTGCTGGGACTAGTGTCCCAGGATGACATAGATGAGTCAGGCTGGTGGCAGTACCATGACATGAAATAACCTTTTTGGGTACATCCTTACCACTCAGGCTTCGAAAAATGAGAGAATTTAATGTTAGTGGGAGTTTAATGTTAGAAATGGAACTGAAGAATGCCATTTCCCCACAGGTCTTGAGGTAGATGGAGAAAGCATAGGAAAGAAACTAGGTTTGTCCTGACACCCTTTCACCCTCTCCTTGGCTGAACCTTTCTGTCTTATTTTTCTCTAGTTTCAGGCCTCATAGATTTATCTGCCCTTAGAGCAACATTTTACTGGGGGGCAATTTATTATACAAAACCTTTGATGATTTTTTTCTTCCAGGTTAAGGTAATCATTGAGAAAAGTGACGCGTTTGATATTCTAATGGCTTCGAGTGAAATAAATGCCACAGGACACCAGCAGACGGTTCTGGTTCCCAGTGAGGATGGGGCGACTGTTCTTTTCCCGGTCAGGCCAACACATCTGGGGGAAATACCCATCACAATCACAGCTGTTTCACCTGCTGCTTCCGATGCTGTCACCCAGAGGATTTTGGTGAAGGTAAATACTTGAAGTCTAAATAAATAGAATGGAAATACATAATTGAAAAGGAAACAGAAGGTGGTTTTTCTCTTGGTTAAATTTGTTTTCAAGACTGAGTAGGTCATCTTCTCCACCCTCCTGGTAATGCCTAATGGTTTTCTCATCTGAATGTAAAAATATGTCACGTATGTTTTTAAAGGTAATTGCCAACGTCTTCTTTAAATTTATAGTATGACTATAAGGCAAGTTACATTTACAGTGTGTGTGACATTGGGATCCTATTAAACCATGCCAAGTTGATACGTAGATTTTGAATTTTGGAATTCCTCAGTACAGGTAGTAGAGGTTTTGTAGGTTTTTTCAGAGAAGACAGTATGCACAGAAAGACAACTCAGCACAGTAGATAAGCACTTGTGTTCTGGAGACAGACAGCTCTGGGTTTCATCCCACCTTTGCACAAGGTACTTAACCTCTGTCTTTGGATAATAAAAGGACCTACCTCAGAGGGTTTCTCATCACCTTTTCATCTTCTCCTTTATCTTTTCCATTGCCATTCTATGAAATGTTTTGACTAATTTAACTAGAAAGGAAACATTTGTTAACAGATTTGAAGCAATAATCAAGACACTGTAGGTACTTATCTAACCATATACAGGCCAGATGATTGACTTATTATCTGCATATAGTTCTCTGTAAACAGATGAGTAGGGACCATGTTAATTGTGTTCCTTTTTATCAACAGGCTGAAGGAATAGAAAAATCATATTCACAATCCATCTTATTAGACTTGACCGACAGCAAGCTACAAACTACCCTGAAAACTTTGAGTTTCTCCTTTCCTCCTCATACAGTGAGTGGTAGTGAGAGAGTTCAGATCACTGCAATTGGTAAGAACAGGTTATATCACCATCACTACTGGTTTATTTGTATATGATACTATATATTTTTCATTTATTTGTAGGTATATTTTCTTTTTTTAATTACTTTTTAAAATTGAAGTATAGTTGATTTACATTGTTTCAGGTATACAGCAAAGTGATTCAGTTATACATATATGCATATATAGTCTCTTTCAGATTCTTTTCTGAAAAAGAGTAGTTTATTACAAAATAGTTTATAGTTTATTACAAGATATTGAATATAGTTCCCCGTGCTATAAGCAGGTCCTTATTTAGGTGTATTTTCTTATTTAATCCTAATGAGAAGAAGCTGCAAAAAGTTTTTCGTTGGTGCCAACCACTGATTACAGTGGGAAGGCAAGTAAGATGTGTGTCCTGGACCAGTTCTTCTCAGTCTTCAAGGTGCATGTGAATCACCTGGAGAGCTTGTGTGAAGGCAGGTCCTGGCTTGGCAGGCCTGGGGTGGGGCCTTGGATTCTGCATTTCTAACAAGCTCCCAGGTGATTCTGATGCTTCTGGCGTGCAGACCACTCTTTTGAGTGGCCAGACCACACTATCGTATGGTTATTCTGCCTCTGTGGTTCTCGACCACTGGTGAATATCCCTTCTGTGGAGCTTTGGAAATACACAGATATCTGGGATCCACTCTCGAGCTACTCAGTCAGAATCTCTTGGGCTGTGGCTAGGGCATGTATGTTTTGAAAAGGTTCCACGAGTGCTTCTGGTAACCAGAGGTTGAGGACCACTGCCTCTAGCAGTTCCCTGTGCAGACACAAGTACCCTTTACAGTTTGAAGCTACCCACTGACTTAGTCACCCTCTCCTAGTTACCTTCTGGTCACCCCAAAGTCCTTTCAACTATTAGACAGAGCTTCCACACAAATGGTTTATTTATGTGTTTGTGCTTTGCAAGTAACTGAAAGAAATATTTAGATGAATGACATCTAAATATCGCGTTGGCCAAAAAGTTCGTTAGGGTTTTTCCTTAGGATGTTATGAAACTTTCTGGCCAACCCAATAGTTTAGATCTTTGAGGTGTCAGGACCTAAGGCACTTTTTCAGAGGTTCTTTTAAATCTCCCCTGCAAGTGTAATGCTTTTTATTATAAACTCAAACAACCAGTTCCTCTAGAGAGGACTTTTTTGGGAGACTCAGATATAATTCTTAAAAAGAATTAAATAAGCTTTCTATATAGGGGAATACATTCTGCCTAAGAACCTCCCACAGTGCCAGGATGCTGGGAGATGATGTGGTACACACACACACACACACACACACACACACACACACACACACACACACACGGAGGGAAGAAGCCTTGAAGTTTAAGTGTGTACCATCGCTCGTTATGTTGGAATGAGTCTGCTATTGTTATTGAAGTGCTTTGAGGTTTAATTTTAAAGCTTGATTTAAATAATGGTTTTTCAAGTGTTATTTTTATATGGTATTTATATATTAAAAAAAAACCTATTTGGTAGCCCAGATGTGTGAATATTAGCTTGCTTCTTTGGATTTTGAGAGTATAAGTTTATGTTCACTTTGAATATTAAAAACATAACCTGCAGTAGTAATAAAAATAAAAAACATAACCTGCAGTGGTATTTATTTCTCTGTGTTACTATCTAAAGTTTGAGACATCATACGCTAGCATGGCTGCAGCCTACCCACCTGAAGATCTTCCTCTCTTTTTTGGATTCATTTTTTTTTGGAGCAGATTTTTACTAGGTATTTGGACTTGGAATGGTGTAAGTTTCTAAAATAAACCACATTGACGAATATTCTTCTCTATACAGTTCAACCATAGTGAGGTCAGAATTAGAACTCAGCCTTTACATTTCTAAATTCTTACTTATTTTCTTGAGTTATGGTGTTAGACTGTGGTTAGAGGAATGTGGGTAAGCGTGTGTTTTGTTTAACTTTATATTACTAACTTCGAAGAATATTTTTAATCCTTTTGATCCTAAGATTTATTGAAACGCTTATACTTGTTAGTTCTACTTTGTTGTTGATAAATAGAGCACATTGAAAAATACCACAACCCTGCCCTGAAAAACATCATTTCTCAAGTGTTTGTAGTGTATTAGTAAGGAAATAAAAATAAAGTTCTATTTATGTGAAGAATATTAATAATAAAACATTTCTTTCCCATGTAAGAATGATGGTTTCCTAAGGCAATTCCTGACATTTTTGTTCAGAAATTTTATTTTAAACTTGGTTTTTCCTTATATGTGCTGTGTCTTTGAGCTAAAAGTCTCCTAATTTGTCACATAATCTACAAGTTCAGTACCACTGTATTGTCATTTATTTGACCAGTCTTCCTAAAAGCTTGATGTAAAGTTTCTATAAATACTATGTTCCACACAGTGGAATAGTAATATTGCTTCAGTGTCAGATGCTTTCTGCTCTCAGTGGACATCTCTTTGCCACCAGGAGGTACAGTTACTGAGGATTTGCTGAATGTAATGACTATCTTGTGCTTTCAGGAGATATTCTTGGTTCTTCCATCAGTGGCTTAGCCTCACTGATTCGAATGCCTTATGGCTGTGGCGAACAGAACATGATAAATTTTGCTCCAAATATTTATGTTTTGGATTACCTGACTAAAAAGAAACAACTGACTGAGAATTTAAAAGAAAAAGCCCTTTCATTTATGAGGCAAGGTAAGCATTTTAGAAACATGCTTTTATTTGTAAAAATACATTTATTCTTTTCTTTTTTTTTTTTTCGGTCAGAGTTGACTCTAGACCGTATTTCAAAATAGACAGATTTTGTCTTTGCTCTGTGATTGTGGCGCTAGATGGTGTGGAAGGTGCTAGAAGTGTGTCACCGCTCGTCCTCAGCTCAGGGCTCACTGATTGCTGCTAAGATGTTTGTTAAGGAGTTTGTTCCTGGAGGGGTTTGTATTTTCATAAGGGATTGGAAATTTAAAGCCACTTAAAGATCTGAAGGAATGCGTATTCATTCCACGTTTCTAGAGCATCTCTTAGGGCCAGGGTCAGTTCCGGTGCTGAGCAAGCAGGAAGTCAGGCCTTTCCTCCCAGGGAAGTCCCTGTTCAGTGGAGAAAGTCCCCTGGTAAACACACGAGGCTTCCTGTGGTGGGGACCTTCTCAGCGCATTTAACATTTCAAGTAGTTGGGGGGTTAGGAGAGAAAGGTGTGTATGGCGGCCCCTGCTGGCCACTCGGGAAACGCCACACCGCTGAGGACTCTGCCCTGGCTCCTGGAGACGCTGATGCTGTTTGCAGACACCAGGCTCTGTGTCTACAAGTTGCTAATAACAACAGATAGCATCGGTTGATGCTTACTACGTGGCAGGCAGTGTTCTAAGCACCTTACATAATATCTCACCTACTGGTCACAGTCTGTATGGTTATCCTCCTCCTGTTTTTGCAGATGAAGCAACTCAGGCACAGAGAAGTTACCTAACTTGCTAGGGTCACATAGCAAGTGATGGCAGAGCTGGGGTGTGAACTCACTCTCTGGCCCCAGAGTCCATGCTCTACTTGTGTCCATACTTAGGAGAAAATGGACAGTTGTGAGGCATTTTTAATAATAATCATGTAGACTTGATTTCCTCGAATATTCCAAAAGCCAGCCACCCAGCGCCACAGTGTGTGCTTTGTGCTTCCGTTCGGGGACCTCTAGCAAGATCTCTGTGTGGCTGAGTTTATCATTCTTTACAGTTTGGGGTACTTGCTGTCCATCAAACTGATGAAGATTAGAATGATTCAGGCGAAATAATAGGAAAAGGCTTGTTCAGTATAATCTACAAATTGAATCAACACTTTCGACCCTAACTTTTAATTTCGTTTTATTTATTTATTTTTTTACAGTGAATGGGTTAAATGCCAATTGGTACACACACACACACACACACACACACACACACACGGAGGGAAGAAGCCTTGAAGTTTAAGTGTGTACCATCGCTCGTTATGTTGGAATGAGTCTGCTATTGTTATTGAAGTGCTTTGAGGTTTAATTTTAAAGCTTGATTGTGAATGGGTTAAATGCCAATAGAGGCAAGCTGTTAGTGGTCTGGCTAACATTTCCACAGTTAAGAATTAGAAAACTTAGTAAAGACATTATTTTAACGTGGGCTTTTTTTCTAGGTTCCCTCATTACCCTAAACTAAATTCCAAGTAAGCTTGATTTAAATAATGGTTTTTCAAGTGTTATTTTTATATGGTATTTATATATTAAAAAAAAACCTATTTGGTAGCCCAGATGTGTGAATATTAGCTTGCTTCTTTGGATTTTGAGAGTATAAGTTTATGTTCACTTTGAATATTAAAAACATAACCTGCAGTAGTAATAAAAATAAAAAACATAACCTGCAGTGGTATTTATTTCTCTGTGTTAATATCTAAAGTTTGAGACATCATACGCTAGCATGGCTGCAGCCTACCCACCTGAAGATCTTCCTCTCTTTTTTGGATTCATTTTTTTTTGGAGCAGATTTTTACTAGGTATTTGGACTTGGAATGGTGTAAGTTTCTAAAATAAACCACATTGACGAATATTCTTCTCTATACAGTTCAACCATAGTGAGGTCAGAATTAGAACTCAGCCTTTACATTTCTAAATTCTTACTTATTTTCTTGAGTTATGGTGTTAGACTGTGGTTAGAGGAATGTGGGTAAGCGTGTGTTTTGTTTAACTTTATATTACTAACTTCGAAGAATATTTTTAATCCTTTTGATCCTAAGATTTATTGAAACGCTTATACTTGTTAGTTCTACTTTGTTGTTGATAAATAGAGCACATTGAAAAATACCACAACCCTGCCTTGAAAAACATCATTTCTCAAGTATTTGTAGTGTATTAGTAAGGAAATCAAAATAAATTAAATAATGGTTTTTCAAGTGTTATTTTTATATGGTATTTATATATTAAAAAAAAAACCTATTTGGTAGCCCAGATGTGTGAATATTAGCTTGCTTCTTTGGATTTTGAGAGTCTAAGTTTATGTTCACTTTGAATATTAAAAACATAGCCTGCAGTAGTAATAAAAATAAAAAACATAACCTGCAGTGGTATTTATTTCTCTGTGTTACTATCTAAAGTTTGAGACATCATACGCTAGCATGGCTGCAGCCTACCCACCTGAAGATCTTCCTCTCTTTTTTGGATTCATTTTTTTTTGGAGCAGATTTTTACTAGGTATTTGGACTTGGAATGGTGTAAGTTTCTAAAATAAACCACATTGACGAATATTCTTCTCTATACAGTTCAACCATAGTGAGGTCAGAATTAGAACTCAGCCTTTACATTTCTAAATTCTTACTTATTTTCTTGAGTTATGGTGTTAGACTGTGGTTAGAGGAATGTGGGTAAGCGTGTGTTTTGTTTAACTTTATATTACTAACTTCGAAGAATATTTTTAATCCTTTTGATCCTAAGATTTATTGAAACGCTTATACTTGTTAGTTCTACTTTGTTGTTGATAAATAGAGCACATTGAAAAATACCACAACCCTGCCCTGAAAAAAGTCATTTCTCAAGTGTTTGTAGTGTATTAGTAAGGAAATAAAAATAAAGTTCTATTTATGTGAAGAATATTAATAATAAAACATTTCTTTCCCATGTAAGAATGATGGTTTCCTAATGCAATTCCTGACATTTTTGTTCAGAAATTTTATTTTAAACTTGGTTTTTCCTTATATGTGCTGTGTCTTTGAGCTAAAAGTCTCCTAATTTGTCACATAATCTACAAGTTCAGTACCACTGTATTGTCATTTATTTGACCAGTCTTCCTAAAAGCTTGATGTAAAGTTTCTATAAATACTATGTTCCACACAGTGGAATAGTAATATTGCTTCAGTGTCAGATGCTTTCTGCTCTCAGTGGACATCTCTTTGCCACCAGGAGGTACAGTTACTGAGGATTTGCTGAATGTAATGACTATCTTGTGCTTTCAGGAGATATTCTTGGTTCTTCCATCAGTGGCTTAGCCTCACTGATTCGAATGCCTTATGGCTGTGGCGAACAGAACATGATAAATTTTGCTCCAAATATTTATGTTTTGGATTACCTGACTAAAAAGAAACAACTGACTGAGAATTTAAAAGAAAAAGCCCTTTCATTTATGAGGCAAGGTAAGCATTTTAGAAACATGCTTTTATTTGTAAAAATACATTTATTCTTTTCTTTTTTTTTTTTTCGGTCAGAGTTGACTCTAGACCGTATTTCAAAATAGACAGATTTTGTCTTTGCTCTGTGATTGTGGCGCTAGATGGTGTGGAAGGTGCTAGAAGTGTGTCACCGCTCGTCCTCAGCTCAGGGCTCACTGATTGCTGCTAAGATGTTTGTTAAGGAGTTTGTTCCTGGAGGGGTTTGTATTTTCATAAGGGATTGGAAATTTAAAGCCACTTAAAGATCTGAAGGAATGCGTATTCATTCCACGTTTCTAGAGCATCTCTTAGGGCCAGGGTCAGTTCCGGTGCTGAGGAAGCAGGAAGTCAGGCCTTTCCTCCCAGGGAAGTCCCTGTTCAGTGGAGAAAGTCCCCTGGTAAACACACGAGGCTTCCTGTGGTGGGGACCTTCTCAGCGCATTTAACATTTCAAGTAGTTGGGGGGTTAGGAGAGAAAGGTGTGTATGGCGGCCCCTGCTGGCCACTCGGGAAACGCCACACCGCTGAGGACTCTGCCCTGGCTCCTGGAGACGCTGATGCTGTTTGCAGACACCAGGCTCTGTGTCTACAAGTTGCTAATAACAACAGATAGCATCGGTTGATGCTTACTACGTGGCAGGCAGTGTTCTAAGCACCTTACATAATATCTCACTTACTGGTCACAGTCTGTATGGTTATCCTCCTCCTGTTTTTGCAGATGAAGCAACTCAGGCACAGAGAAGTTACCTAACTTGCTAGGGTCACATAGCAAGTGATGGCAGAGCTGGGGTGTGAACTCACTCTCTGGCCCCAGAGTCCATGCTCTACTTGTGTCCATACTTAGGAGAAAATGGACAGTTGTGAGGCATTTTTAATAATAATCATGTAGACTTGATTTCCTCGAATATTCCAAAAGCCAGCCACCCAGCGCCACAGTGTGTGCTTTGTGCTTCCGTTCGGGGACCTCTAGCAAGATCTCTGTGTGGCTGAGTTTATCATTCTTTACAGTTTGGGGTACTTGCTGTCCATCAAACTGATGAAGATTAGAATGATCCAGGCGAAATAATAGGAAAAGGCTTGTTCAGTATAATCTACAAATTGAATCAACACTTTCGACCCTAACTTTTAATTTCGTTTTATTTATTTATTTTTTTACAGTGAATGGGTTAAATGCCAATAGAGGCAAGCTGTTAGTGGTCTGGCTAACATTTCCACAGTTAAGAATTAGAAAACTTAGTAAAGACATTATTTTAACGTGGGCTTTTTTTCTAGGTTCCCTCATTACCCTAAACTAAATTCCAAGTAATAATGATAATAACTAACCCTATTTGTTTTGCAAATGTTTTCACTTAATTCTCACAAAAACCCTTGGAGGTAGGTGTACTGTTATTATTTCCCTTTTGCAGATGAGGAAACTGAGGCACAGGGAGGCTAAATAACTTACCCATGGTTCCCCTGGTGGTCTGACTCTGTAGTCCAGGCTCAGAACGCCATGAGATAGCGTCACTTTGCAGCGTTCTTAGGTTGTTGGAGCAATAGGAGAGGATGGAGGAGGAGCAGGAATTGGGTCAAGATGCTTCAGTATGACCAAGGTGCAAGAGGTCTCAGTGGGTGTTCTCATATAATAGTAAGAGAGGACCATGGGTCCTGTCGGGAAGGAGAAACCAGAGGTTAGAATCTGGGTGTCAGGTTAGACCAGAGGGAGCTGTAAGATGTTGGGTCCAAGGGGCTGAGCTGCAGTCAGTGTCCTGAGTGCCCCCTGGGCTAGGCTGGCAGACAAGGGCTGGGTGCCAGTAAGGGAGCTGCAAGTCAGGACTCGCCTGCTGTGTGGGAGGCCACACTTAAGGGAGGCCAGCATTGGGATCAGGGCTGGGTGTGACCCGAGTTCTGCTGTGTGGGAGATAGTGGTATAGTTTCCCTCAGATTAGAGCCAGGCCCTGCAGGCATTTATGACATCTCAGGCCCAGGTCCTTAAGTCCTCTAGGAAATTCTCAAAGATCTAGCAATCGGTACTTTCTATACTGAGCTGCCCATTAAAAATTATTCTCCTTTCTGCGTATGTTTGTGAATCAGTCATTTTTTTTTTCAGTTTAGCTATTAATTTATTTAAAGAGAATGGTAAAAAATCAAATGTTTTATCATATACGTAGAAAACATATGTTATTTATTTTTCAAGAAAAATGGTACTTATGTACTAAGCTATTTCCCCTGTGATTTCCAGGTACTTATAGCCTTCATATAATGCATCTTTGCATGTCCTCTACCTGGAATGGTCTTCGTGAACTGTGAACTATGTTTGCTTGATAAAATCTACTGATTATTAAAGTGAATCAGTCATATTTTAAGTATGTAAATACAAGAGCTGCTTTTTCCAAGTTTGGTTATAATTAAGTTTAAGCAGTGGTACCAGGGGCTCTGTTTGGTATAGTGTGTGCCACGCCAAAAGCAGGTGAGATCTTTGCACATTGCCATATATTTAAAGAGATGAGTAAAAAATATTTCCACAGTTTAATTCAGCACCTTTTTAAGACAAGATTCTGACTTGTATTTGAAATTTAGTTTGGCTAGTTTCAGGTAGGGAGTATGTAGGACCGAGACTGGTGCTTTATAACTTGATACACATTCTTTGGGATATTTTAATAAAATAAAGGAAAATATTTTAGAAAATGCCATTGATTGCATATTTTATATGCTTTATGAACTATAATGTTGGCTAATCAAATATCAATGCTTTAAAGAGACAGTCTAAATTTTATAGTTTGAACCATTTAAGGAACAATAATTCATGCCTTAAAAATAATTTGAGTTTCTGTCCTAGACGCTTTGCTCTGGGTTAGTAGACGCCCTAAAAAGTGAACAGTCCAGGGGCTTCCCTGGTGGCGCAGTGGTTGCGCGTCCGCCTGCCGATGCAGGGGAACCGGGTTCGCGCCCCGGTGTGGGAGGATACCACGTGCCGCGGAGCGGCTGGGCCCGTGAGCCATGGCCGCTGGGCCTGCGCGTCCGGAGCCTGTGCTCCGCAACGGGAGAGGC
>NC_041223.1:84249792-84260965 GCF_002837175.3 Physeter macrocephalus
GGAGGATCCCACGTGCCGCGGAGCGGCTGGGCCCGTGAGCCATGGCCGCTGAGCCTGCGCGTCCGGAGCCTGTGCTCCGCAACCGGGGGGGCCGCGGCGGAGGGAGTCCCGCATACCACAAAAAAAAAAAAAAAAAGTGAGCAGTCCAAATCCTCAGTATCTGTTTTTTTTTAAAAGGATCGCTGGTCCTCAGGCCCATGCTGGGCGCCCCGGTCTGGGAGGATCCCACGTGCCGCGGAGCGGCTGGGCCCGTGAGCCATGGCCGCTGAGCCTGCGCGTCCGGAGCCTGTGCTCCGCAACGGGAGAGGCCACAACAGAGGAAGGCCCGCATACCGCAAAAAAAAAAAAAAAAAAAGTGAACAGTCCAAATCCTCAGTATCTGTTTTTTTTTTAAAAGGATCGCTGGTCCTCAGGCCCATGCTGGCGAGGTAGGTGCCAGAATGCAGTTTCAAAGCAGCCCTGCATTGCTTGGGAGCCTTCATCACATTTGCTGGTTGTTAGAAGGCACAGAGCAGCCAGAGGGCAGAAAAAGCTTTGTGGGAAGAATGAAGAGCCCTGCAGCCGTGAGGTGGGCGATTCCCACCGGGGGAGAGGTAGAGCCGTGGTTACAGCACCGAAGGCGGAGACCATGAGGCCTGGGCTCTGAACCCTGCCTCCTGCTCTGGGCTGGTTTCCCCAGCCTCGTCTTTCCACCTATAAGACATGGGTAAATAAGTAGCCACTTCTTAGGGCTGTTTTGAAGACTAAATGAGGTATTTTAACACATAGTAAATGCCCAGTAACTGTCAGCTATAATACAGTTCGTGGCATCTAACTAGGGAGATAGGGTCTAAAGTCAGCAAGTAAATTCTGTCCACTCTACCTCGAAAAACAAGTGTGAAATTTCCCCACTCTCTCCATCCCAGGCTGACTGATCTACTCTGACATGCCATTGCTGACCTGGCTACTCCAGCAGCTTCCTAAATAGACCCTTTGCCAATATACTCACCCCCCTTCAAATACAGTCTCTGCATATTTTATAATAAAAGGGATCTTTTGATAATGTCAAAATCACGTCACTTCCTTAAATTCTCCAGTGGGTTCCTCGCCTGGGCCTGCAAAGCCCTGAGTGAACGCCAGGCCCCATCTTTCACCTCACCTGAAGCTGCCTGCTCAGGGCTCTGTCAGCCTGCGTCTGACATGCTCTCAGCTCCATGGCGCCGAGGACCTTTCCACTTGTCCTGCCTTCTGCAGGCTCTCCCCCCAGATCTTCCCAGGGCTGGTTCCTTCTCATCATCCAGGTGGTGTTTCCGTCCAAGTGGCCTTCCCTGACCTTTGAGCAGCTCTCACTTAAATTATTCCATTGTATATTCTTCATCACACTTAACATTATTTAAAATGTTCTTGTTTTTCTGTTATCTGACTGTCTCCTGCACTAGAAGGTAAGCGCCCTGACAGAGGGGACTGTGTTGAATAACTTCTCCATGGGATCGCCATATGGGCCCCCCAGTAAGTGCAGAATGGGTGAATGCATTCGTATCAATATTAACTTCTTTGGGCTTTAGGTTGACCGTCCTAATGTGGAGATTGGGTCTAGAAGATCTCTCCGGGGTTTCCACGATGCATGGTTGTTTCTAAACACCAAAGATTCTCCCTGGCTCTGGCCCGTTTTTATGAGCTAGGAAATGTGACCTGAGGTTTCAACGTGTTACCTTTTGAGCTGGTGAAATGGCTGATGGGAATCAGTCCAATGAGCTCCTCAAAATGTATCTTTTCACAGGCTGAACTAAATTATATTTCAAAGCAGTGGACAAAAACTTCTCAGTGTAATGATTTTCATTATGAAATCAGTGTCTCATTTCAGAGACTCTGTTTTTTCTTTTGCTATCACATTTGCCAAATTTTTTCTTTTTTTTTCAAATATACTGTAATTGTTTTTATTTTTTAAGGAATTAAAGTGGCTTTGGCGCAAGTCATGATTTATATTACTTAAATGTCAGTTATGAACAGCGCATGGTTTTCCTTAAATCATGCTTGGCCCAGGAGCCCAGTAACCTAACTTATTGTTTTTTTGGTCAAAACAATAGCTACATCATTAAATGAAGTGTCTTTCACTGTCAAAAAGAAAAATAGAACCATAATATGGAAACTATTTTTGATAAGTACTAGAACTCCCTGACCTGTTAATTGGAGATTTAAACCACTTGTTTTTCTCAAATATTTAAATTGCAGTGCATGCGGCTCAGTTTTTCAAGTAAGACTCAGACGAAACTTAGTTGAAAACACATTATAGTTTCTCTATTGGAATTAAAAACAGGAAAAAGGTAGTTTCAGAATTCTGATGCTGCATTTGGCCATCACAAGAATGGCTAGAGGCAATAGTGAAGATGCTAAAAAAGAAAACGTTGGTGAAGTTCTCACTTTCCATTTCATGTCAGAGAGACTAAGGAAGTTGATAACAAATACTCTTCTTTTAGTACAGAGAATATTTTTGCCAGCTTTTACCAGAGAAAGTGATGGAGACAGCCACAAGCAGCCAATTTTACTTCATTTATTTGTATGCAGTTTTGACACTTGTGGTTAACTAAGTCACATTATGTTTAGAATGTTAGTTTCCTATGTGTTTTTATGAGTGGTACTTGCCTCTTTATTATGATAAATTGCAAATATTTTCCATTCATGGCTATTTCAAAGAAAATTCATGACCCACTAAGTATGTATCTTGTCTGACTCTTTATAAACAACATTTCATGAATCATTATTTTAAATTTTAGAAGTGTCTGTTCATTCTGATTATGCTGTTACTTTGTAACTCAGGAGCTATTCATAAGACTATGAACCTGAAGGCCGTACTCTAATTTCCTCATAAACTTTTGGAGAAAACCATGTTTTTGCCTATCTCATCTATCATGATGAAGTCTCCAATTTAGGTGATTACCCTGGAACACTGAATTACTGTACTAACAGTAAACCTTATAGCTGAGCTAGCTGTCTGCTTCTCTTATGGAATTGGATGACTTGGAGGACAAGCAGCTGAGGGTTCTCTA
This sequence comes from Physeter macrocephalus, assembly GCF_002837175.3. NCBI lineage: Eukaryota > Metazoa > Chordata > Mammalia > Artiodactyla > Physeteridae > Physeter > Physeter macrocephalus. Next base: position 84,252,819 of record NC_041223.1, read on the forward strand.
ATGATGCATGTCTGGCTTGAGACAAGGAAGGATGCCTCACAGGAGACCTCCTTGGTTTGGGTTCCCTCCTGTTTTGCCCAGGGAGCAGAGCTGGAGGTTTGGATTTTCAGTTTCATCTAAACCAGCTCAGGAAATGTACTCCATACCTGGAGACTGTGTCTGCAAGTCCTCCTCCTCCTCTGGGCTCACTGCTCCTGGTGGAAGAACTGTGCTAATTGTTGATATTAATGGCAACTCTTGGAGGGCAGCCACCTGAGGGGTAATTTCCATAAACACTGATCTCATCTCCATGATCTCATCTCTCTGAAGGTTTTACAATAACTCATACTTGGAACTGCCACTGTTGATGTGATTCAGGGCCTTGGAGGCACTTGGTCCTCACCTGAGGTTGGTCCATCTTCCCACAGAAGCACCTCCTCTAGTGATGGAGGGTCCCTTCCCTTCCCTTCCTCCTATATCAGATCGAGTTCACAGGTAAACTCTGCTCCCTGGTAGATTTACTCCTGAATTGGAAATTGAGGGAGAATGTCTTGGCCTCTTTTGCTCACTTCCTTTGTGAACATTAGAAAATTACTCTGCTTCTCTGTGATCCTTGACCAGCTCTGACAAAGGAAGAGATTACATGTTGTGTTTTTTTCAAGGTTAACTAAAACATGTTAGAGTGAACTAAGGTTGTGTTCATAGTGTCTGTCATTTAATTTTTTCCATTCCTGTTTATTTTACTTTTTGAATATGTAAAACGTTAACATGCTTCCAAAAGTCAAACTTATTCTAAAAGGTGTATGCAAAGGGGTATCTTTCCCTCTCAGGTCCCTTCTCCCTACCCTCTGGGGGTAAAGTTCTGCGTTACTTTCTTGTATAGCTTCTCTCTCTCTCTCTCTCTCTTTCTTTTTCTCTCTTAGCAGAAATTAACGTATGCTTTTTTATTTTCTCCTTTTCTTACACAAAAGGTAGTACACTATGTGTGCTATTTTAGACTTTGCCTTTTTCACTTAACAGTATATTCAGGAAATTGCTCTTCATCAGCTCAGAGAGTCCTCATTCTTTTCCACAGCTGCATAGTACTCCACTGTACACACGTACCACAGTTTATTCAACCCGTCTCCAATTTGGCGGCATTTAGGTAGTTTCCAATGTTTTTGCAATTACAAAGAATGCTGCAATCAATAGTCTTCTGCATATATATTTTTGTGTTGTTGGAGGTATATCTTCAGATATATCCTTAGAAGTAGGATTACTGGGTCAAAAGGTATAGACATTCTACTGCACAGGAATTGTACCATTTGGAATTCCCTCTAGCAATGGATGAGTACTGGTTTCCTTACAGTCTCCCCAACAGGATGAATGGTCAAGCTTTTGAATCTTTGCTAAAGTGATGGGTAAGAAATGGTATCTCAATATGTAGTTTTAATTTGCATTTCACCTATTATGAAGTTGAACATTTTTTCCTGTCTTCAGGTCTGTCTTTCTCTCTTTGTTTTTTGTGAAATGTCTGTACTTGTCTTTTGTCCATTTTTTCTCTATAGGAGTTTTTATCTTTTCCTCTAAATTAAAAAAATTCTTTATATAATCTATATGTGAAGATATATAGTATTAATATATAAAAACAAATACATAGACTTATATAGTATTAATATTAGGAAGATTAGCCATTTATCCATCTTATATGTTGCAAATATTTTCCTTTAATTTGTCATCTGTTTTTCAACTTTGTTTATAGTGTTTTGCCATGGAAAAGTTTGAAACAATTTTTTTGTAGTCAGTTATTTTTTCTTAAAAATTTTGGTGGTTAGAAAGTCTTTTTCTACACCTATGTTGCGGAGCGATATCTGTTGTTTACTGAGAGAATGTAAAAGGTACTGTGCGAAGGACTTTTCATATATTAACCATTGAAAGAGCTCTATGAATTAGTAGGAAGCAGCAGCTTTGGAGACAGATTGACCCTGGCTAGTGCCTAACTTCAGTTCCTATGAGCTGTGTGACCTTGCACATGATATATTCTAAGTTCAGGTCTCTTCATCTCTAAAAAGCGGATAATAATAGCCTCTACATCGTAGAGTTGTGGAATTACCTGAGTTAATACCTGAAAAGGGCTTTGACCAGTTCCTGACATCTAGTCACAGTTGGATAAAAGTTGGCTGGTTAGTTACCATGCTGTAATATTTCAGTTTTAAACGTAAAGAGTATAACCTAATGCTCCCTTCTTCAAATTAAGAAAATTCTCTCATCACTTAAATGCTGTTTACGTCTCTTTTACCATAGGTCTTAAAGATCACCATGAAAGAGTGTCTTGTTTTTTATGCATTTTGTCTTACTGTAGCTTAAATCAGATATCATCTATCATGATGAAGTCTCCAATTTAGGTGATTACCCTGGAACACTGAATTACTGTACTAACAGTAAACCTTATAGCTGAGCTAGCTGTCTGCTTCTCTTATGGAATTGGATGACTTGGAGGACAAGCAGCTGAGGGTTCTCTAATGATGCATGTCTGGCTTGAGACAAGGAAGGATGCCTCACAGGAGACCTCCTTGGTTTGGGTTCCCTCCTGTTTTGCCCAGGGAGCAGAGCTGGAGGTTTGGATTTTCAGTTTCATCTAAACCAGCTCAGGAAATGTACTCCATACCTGGAGACTGTGTCTGCAAGTCCTCCTCCTCCTCTGGGCTCACTGCTCCTGGTGGAAGAACTGTGCTAATTGTTGATATTAATGGCAACTCTTGGAGGGCAGCCACCTGAGGGGTAATTTCCATAAACACTGATCTCATCTCCATGATCTCATCTCTCTGAAGGTTTTACAATAACTCATACTTGGAACTGCCACTGTTGATGTGATTCAGGGCCTTGGAGGCACTTGGTCCTCACCTGAGGTTGGTCCATCTTCCCACAGAAGCACCTCCTCTAGTGATGGAGGGTCCCTTCCCTTCCCTTCCTCCTATATCAGATCGAGTTCACAGGTAAACTCTGCTCCCTGGTAGATTTACTCCTGAATTGGAAATTGAGGGAGAATGTCTTGGCCTCTTTTGCTCACTTCCTTTGTGAACATTAGAAAATTACTCTGCTTCTCTGTGATCCTTGACCAGCTCTGACAAAGGAAGAGATTACATGTTGTGTTTTTTTCAAGGTTAACTAAAACATGTTAGAGTGAACTAAGGTTGTGTTCATAGTGTCTGTCATTTAATTTTTTCCATTCCTGTTTATTTTACTTTTTGAATATGTAAAACGTTAACATGCTTCCAAAAGTCAAACTTATTCTAAAAGGTGTATGCAAAGGGGTATCTTTCCCTCTCAGGTCCCTTCTCCCTACCCTCTGGGGGTAAAGTTCTGCGTTACTTTCTTGTATAGCTTCTCTCTCTCTCTCTCTCTCTTTCTTTTTCTCTCTTAGCAGAAATTAACGTATGCTTTTTTATTTTCTCCTTTTCTTACACAAAAGGTAGTACACTATGTGTGCTATTTTAGACTTTGCCTTTTTCACTTAACAGTATATTCAGGAAATTGCTCTTCGTCAGCTCAGAGAGTCCTCATTCTTTTCCACAGCTGCATAGTACTCCACTGTACACACGTACCACAGTTTATTCAACCCGTCTCCAATTTGGCGGCATTTAGGTAGTTTCCAATGTTTTTGCAATTACAAAGAATGCTGCAATCAATAGTCTTCTGCATATATATTTTTGTGTTGTTGGAGGTATATCTTCAGATATATCCTTAGAAGTAGGATTACTGGGTCAAAAGGTATAGACATTCTACTGCACAGGAATTGTACCATTTGGAATTCCCTCTAGCAATGGATGAGTACTGGTTTCCTTACAGTCTCCCCAACAGGATGAATGGTCAAGCTTTTGAATCTTTGCTAAAGTGATGGGTAAGAAATGGTATCTCAATATGTAGTTTTAATTTGCATTTCACCTATTATGAAGTTGAACATTTTTTCCTGTCTTCAGGTCTGTCTTTCTCTCTTTGTTTTTTGTGAAATGTCTGTACTTGTCTTTTGTCCATTTTTTTCTCTATAGGAGTTTTTATCTTTTCCTCTAAATTAAAAAAATTCTTTATATAATTTATATGTGAAGATATATAGTATTAATATATAAAAACAAATACATAGACTTATATAGTATTAATATTAGGAAGATTAGCCATTTATCCATCTTATATGTTGCAAATATTTTCCTTTAATTTGTCATCTGTTTTTCAACTTTGTTTATAGTGTTTTGCCATGGAAAAGTTTGAAACAATTTTTTTGTAGTCAGTTATTTTTTCTTAAAAATTTTGGTGGTTAGAAAGTCTTTTTCTACACCTATGTTGCGGAGCGATATCTGTTGTTTACTGAGAGAATGTAAAAGGTACTGTGCGAAGGACTTTTCATATATTAACCATTGAAAGAGCTCTATGAATTAGTAGGAAGCAGCAGCTTTGGAGACAGATTGACCCTGGCTAGTGCCCAACTTCAGTTCCTATGAGCTGCGTGACGTTGCACATGATATATTCTAAGTTCAGGTCTCTTCATCTCTAAAAAGCGGATAATAATAGCCTCTACATCGTAGAGTTGTGGAATTACCTGAGTTAATACCTGAAAAGGGCTTTGACCAGTTCCTGACATCTAGTCACAGTTGGATAAAAGTTGGCTGGTTAGTTACCATGCTGTAATATTTCAGTTTTAAACGTAAAGAGTATAACCTAATGCTCCCTTCTTCAAATTAAGAAAATTCTCTCATCACTTAAATGCTGTTTACATCTCTTTTACCATAGGTCTTAAAGATCACCATGAAAGAGTGTCTTGTTTTTTATGCATTTTGTCTTACTGTAGCTTAAATCAGATACTCAGATCTGGCTGGGGTTTCTTGTGGAAAGGCTCAATGAGAAAAGTTTGGCGCCTGGCAAGAGCAAATTAATGAGTTTTAAATGACTAATGCTCATATTTTGTTAGTCAAATATGAATAATTAATTATAGTTATTGATGCTTCTAAAATGTGGTATTCGTAAAGTAAAATTTTTTTGTTACTAGAGTTTATTGTGGATTGAATTCAACATTTCACCAGTGATTTTGGTTGCCAGGCACTGCATGGCCATGCTGCTGGGTTCATTCTGTGTTCCCTGCCCTCCTATAGTAGAATCCTGTAGTTTTCAGGAAGAATCCTTGGTTATCAGAGAATCACTGATAAAGCCTTGAGTTGGAAATGTTTTTGGCTTCTGCTTCTGCTTACTTTTTAATGATAAATTATGGCTAATATCATTTTTAGCGAGTTGGTTTGTTGGGCTTGTCTGGTGACTCTTTCAGTGTTTGGCCTGTGATTTCTCAGTCACTGGACTTTGAGACCTGCATGCATTGCTTTGCAAATATGAAACATCTGCCTCTGTTTGCAAATATGAAACATCTGCTTTTCTTAAAGCAAATCTATGAGCCATAAGCCCTCCCCAATTTAGTTCTACACTGAGACTTCATTACCACCACCATGTTCTGTTTATTTAGTGAGAACTTAGAGTTGACGTTTGGGCAGACCGGTCAGTTTGGGGGTTTACCTCAGTTGGTCATGACCAAAAAATTCTAGAGCCACTGTCTTAGATTATTTTCTAAGACAATTTTCTCCCTTCTGCTGGTGGTCTAAGGATAGAAAGTATTTTTACTTCTCGTTTTAGCTTTAAACTTTAATTATGATACTGTAGCTAGTATTTTTCTTAGGTAGCAAACAATTTTAGATGACTAAGCATTGAAACCATTGTAGTTAACACTACAGAGTTAAATACTCTGCTTTTTAATTTACTTGCTTTTGAATGGATAGAATTGTGGTCTGTGTGATGGTATTCTTCTGACTTTTATTCCAATTTGGGGCTATCGCGGTTCTTATTTTATGCATTCTACCTGAAAAGTCCTGATGTTCTTAATCTCCCACAGCACATAATACAGAAAATATTCAACGTTAGTTGATCTCTTGTCTTCTTTCCCATTCTCTGCCCATGTTTCCTCAATATGAAGTCATGATTAGAAACTTGCGTTCACTGCAACTTGATTGCATTGATTATCTTATTTTGGTGTCTTCAGGTTACCAGAGAGAACTTCTCTATCAGAGGGAAGATGGCTCTTTCAGTGCTTTTGGGAATGATGACCCTTCTGGGAGTACTTGGTAAGTGTTTCTGCTAATGGAACAAACCCATGTCACCGAATGGGCTCTCACTAGGTCACGATGGCCATGAAATTGACAGATGTGTCTCTGTATCAGCTTGGAGGCTGCTTTTTCCATAGCCTGGCTTTTAAAGAGATTCTCCTTTTTAAATATGGTTTTAAAACACTAGTACATCAGATGTTTTTATTTAGAAAAGATAAGTCATAAATCCCCCTCTTTTTTGGTGGGAAAAGCAGTAATAAAATATGATGATGGTGCAGCTGGTAAGAAAAATTGGTTAGAAATACGGAGTATTGTGACATAAGTCTTTTTATTAATCGGACACAATCAACACTAATTTTGTATTAATACAGTCCGTGTAGTTTCTTTAAGGTTATTTTTTTGTGAAAAAACAGTGATGAGGTTAAGTAATGAACCTCCAGAGTTTCCTCCAGAATGAAATCTCCATATGGCTGATTTTGGATGATTACTCTTTCCTTGTACGATCTTCAAGTTCATTTTTCACTCAGAAAAAGATTGGCTAATCGTATCAGTAGGGTTAGATAAGGCGTGCCAAGGTAACAACCCTCTAAATCTCAGTGGCTTATTAACAAAGCCTTGTGCTCATGCTGCGTTTCCACTGTGGCTCAGCAGGGGGCTCTGCAGTCTTTGTTTCAGCCACCACTCACCCTAAGCCTCGAGGCTTGCTGCAGCCTGGGGACAGAAGGCTGGAGTAGCCAGCAGTGGCAGTTAGAAGCTTCAGCCCGGTATAAGATTTCTTATCACTTTACCATGACCGGAGCTGGCCCCATGGCCATGCCTAACTTCAAGCGGGCAAGGAAGTGAATTCTTCTGCATACCCAAAGTGAAAGAGAATTGCATCATATTGAATGTTAGTAATGTTTGCCACACTAAATCTTTTATAGGATGAAACAGATCTGCTTCAGATTTTCTTTTGGCACGAGTCAGGATGTAGATCCATAAATAGAAAGGTTTCAGTGTTTTACTGCTTGATGTTCTTTTCACCTCAGTATTTAGTGTTCTGTAGCAGACATTGACATACTTTTTCTTTAAAGGGTCAGATAGTAAATATGCTAGGCATTGCAGGCCCCATAGAGCCTCTGTTGAATATTTTTCCTTTTTCCCTCCACCCTCGCTTTCTTTCTTTCTTTTTTTTAAAAAAATAAATGTATTTATTTATTTTTGGCTGCATTGGGTCTTCGTTGCTACACGCGGGCTTTCTCTAGTTGTGGCGAGCTGGGGCTACTCTTCGTTGCGGTGCGCGGGCTTCTCATTGTGGCGGCTTCTCTTGTTGCGGTGTGGGCTTCAGTAGTTGTGGCACACGGGCTCAGTAGTTGTGGCTCACAGGCTCTAGAGCGCAGGCTCAGTAGTTGTGACTCACGGGCTTAGTTGCTCTGCGGCATGTGGGATCTTCCTGGGCCAGGGATTGAACCCATATCCCTTGCATTGGCAGGCAGATTCTTAACCACTGCGCCACCAGGGAAGTCCCCACCCTCACTATCTTTCTCCGTTTAAAAACGGTTCTTAGGTGGAGGTTGGGGGCTGTGCAGTGGGGAGATGCACATATAAACAGACTGTGGGCTGTGTTTGGTGCAGACAGATTTGGCCCACAGGCTGTAATTTGTTGATTCCTGTCCTATAGGAGAGAAAATATCCATTTCTTTTACTCAAAATCATGACAGTTTGATTGTGAACTAAACATACTTCATCCACTGCTTTAGGGTTGAGCTAGTGTGTGATGAGATCTTCCTTGGTAAATACCCGGAACAGTCCAAAGATGAATAACCTGGGACAGTTTATTTAACTCTCTCTGAGTTTCGAATTCTCAACCTTTAAAATCAAGAGGCGGGGGCTTCCCTGGTGGCGCAGTGGTTGGGAGTCCGCCTGCCGATGCAGGGGACGCGGGTTCGTGCCCCGGTCCGGGAAGATCCCACGTGCCGCGGAGCGGCTGGGCCCGTGAGCCATGGCCGCTGAGCCTGCGCGTCCGGAGCCTGTGCTCCGCAACGGGAGAGGCCACAACAGTGAGAGGCC
>NC_041223.1:84261139-84263070 GCF_002837175.3 Physeter macrocephalus
TGCTCCGCAATGGGAGAGGCCACAGCAGTGAGAGGCCCGTGTACCGCAAAAAAAAAAAAAAAAAAAAAAAATCAAGAGGCGGGATTAGATGATTTCCAAGTTCTCTACCAACTCTGCTCTTTTGTGAGTTGACCTGGAACTTCCCAGCCACACGCAAGGGGACACGGTGCCCACTGGCCCAGCTGAGTTGTTCACTTTGTTGTCTCTTTGCCGTCTTTCTTCCTTTTGTTCTTTCTTCAGTGGTTGGCCCTTTGGTGAATCTTCTGATGGGGGAAAAGGGTTGTTATTGTTGGTATTTTCTTGCTCAGTGTAATTTGGAGGACTGTATAAAGTGTATTTTATGTAATTTTTCCCCCCTTTTCACCAAGGTTGTCAGCTTTTGTTTTAAGATGTTTCCTTGAAGCTGATCCTTACATAGATATTGATCAGAATGTGTTACACAGAGCATATACTTGGCTCAAAGGACATCAGAAATCCAGTGGTGAATTTTGGGAGCCAGGAAGAGTGATCCACAGTGAGCTTCAAAGTGGCAATAAAAGTCCAGTAACCCTTACGGCTTACATTGTGGCTTCTCTCCTGGGATATAACAAGTATCAGGTATTCAATCTTTGATAAATAATGGGTGGAAAACCACAAGGAAGGTAGGTCTTGATGGGTCAAATACACGTCTGGAAACTTAAAGGATTTTGCAATATTCCATCACATTTGAAGTCTCGAATTTGAGTACTCTTTCGCTTTGCATTTGTGGCCAGATTCCAACAGCTGAGAAAATATACTTTCCCCTCAATTTAGAGCTTCAACACCTGAGGTCATATAAGAGAAGTATCTTTCTCAGGCTATATTTTATGCCCTCATCTTAGTTGGTGATAGTCAATTGGGAGAAACACTAGCAAAAGCGCCACTTCTTATTTTTTATTCCCTCTACGGAAAGGTGCCTATTTGCGTGTGGAACCTGAAAAGCAATGTTATTTTTAAAATACACGGCAGATCATTAAATGTCCGTGATCAGGGGTGATTCCAATTGCCTAGGACAAAGTCAGGTGCTTAATAGACACTGAAATTGTTTTTGAATGAATGTTTGAACATACTTTTTATTTCAATATGTTGGTAACAGGTTATTTTGAAGAGTAAAATATATATTTTTTCTTTCCAGCCTAATATCGATGTGCAGGAGTCTATCAACTTTTTGGAGTCTGAATTCGATAGAGGACTTTCAGACAATTACACCCTGGCTCTTGTAACGTATGCGCTGTCATCTGTGAGAAGCCCTAAAGCCAAGGACGCTTTGAATATGCTGACTTGGAGAGCAGAGCAAGAAGGTAACGTGTGCAACCCGTTCTGCATTATGAAATGTGTAAAGGGTGTGAGAAAGTTCTGTACACCAGGTGCGAAGCTGATTACATTTATATATTCTGAATGGGATTAAGATGAGATACAAGTAAGATCAGGAAGGGTTGACATGGCCATCTCGCTGCTGCTCTCCCCAAGAGTTTTCTAGAGAACTTGGGGCCTTGGGTTTTTCCTTCTTTTAGGTATGTTCTGCCGTGTGTCAGTTACCCTTTGAATCGTCTGATGCCATTTCTGGTTGGGTGGCCTTGAGTGATCATTAAGGCCTTGGTTTTTGGAGAGACTTGGGCTCAAATTCTGGTTCTGTTACTTACCTTTCGGAGCTTCAGTTTCCCTGTCTGTAAAATGGGAGTAACACCTGCTTTAGGGTTGCTGTGAGGATTAAATGAGATAATGTGCAGGGCTTACCACGTCGCAGGTGTTCGAAAATGTGAATTAAAATGCTAACAGAAATGCAAATGTCAAAAAATGCTGTTAGCTGTATGATTTTTTTTTTTTTGCGGTACGCGGGCCTCTCACTGTTGTGGCCTGTCCCGTTGCAGAGCACAGGCTCCGGACGCGCAGGCTCAGCGGCCATGGCTCAC
>NC_041223.1:84263235-84296245 GCF_002837175.3 Physeter macrocephalus
GATCTTCCCAGACCGGGGCACGAACCCGTGTCCCCTGCATCGGCAGGCGGACTCTCAACCACTGCGCCACCAGGGAAGCCCTTTCTTTCTTTCTTTCTTTCTTTTTTTTTTTTTTTTTTTTAGCTGTATGATTTTTTAACCGTTTTGGAATGGGCACTGCTTATGGGCTACAACAGGACAAAAAGTACAGGTGTTATTACTTTGCAAATGGCCTCTGTGTGGCAGAGGGGCTGGGTGGTCAAAAAGAGTTTTAGGTCATGTCAGTTTATTTAAAGCTCTCTTAATTCAAGAAGGGGTAATTATGGAAAGTGCTTAGAGACTTCTGAGACTGTAAAAAATAGTGTGTTATTATTAGCAGTAAGTTAGATTGCATCCTTATTACCCATTGCAGTGCTAGGGAATAGAAGATTACTGCATCGGCTGAAGTAGTCCTTGACATTTCTGCTTCTCTGCTTGGCTAAGTGGTAGTTATTTCACATTCCACTGAAGTGTAATCATCATCTAAATGGTAATATTTGAGAGAATGGGGAGGGGGTACCACGTAGGATGTTCATCTGGGGGCTAGCAGGAATATCTCTAGGAAGGTTGTTAGGCTGGCCAGGGTCCTTCATTTTTTCTTGGAGTCTTGGATTTTGAACTTATAACACCAACTTTCAGATAATGAAAAAAGGAGTATTTCCCGTTAGGGTTGGTTAATGGCAGATTCCCAGAACAGGGTTCTTTCCAATGTGTCCTAATATATTTTGGGATGGTCTGGAATAGAGTATGTGTTTTTAAAAAAATAATTTATAGCTTTTTGGTCTTGAGCCCAACATATGGAATTTCTCTTGGGAAAATATTTTTATCCAAATGTCCTCAAATGTAAGTAATAGGACAAAGATGAAACTTTATAAGTTTTAATAGTTTAAGAAGTGACATGTAAGTACATGTTTGTGTGTGTGTGTGTGTGTGTGAATATACGTATATTTGCTTGGCATCAATATACACATGTATAGAAATATGTGTACTTTTATGCTAGTCAAGGAGAACTTGGACCAGTGTCGGAATGTTTAATGGTATCAAGTGTAATTTTTCTGTATTTGGCCAGACCGTTACCACTTTTCTCCCGCAGGAGGCATGCAATTCTGGGTATCATCAGTGTCCAGACTTTCTGAATCCTGGCAACCAAGCTCCCTGGATATTGAAGTTGCGGCCTATGCACTGCTCTCACACTTCCTGCAGCATCGGATTTCTGAGGGAATCCCGATTATGAGGTGGCTAAGCAGGCAGAGAAATAGCTTGGGAGGTTTTGCATCTACCCAGGTGAGTGATGATCGCTTTAAATTTCTTGATAAAAATAATTATATATATATATATATATGTAAAACTATAAAATTAAAGGGAGGTTTTGCATCTACCCAGGTGAGTGATGATCGCTTTAAATTTCTTGATAAAAATAATTATATATATATATATATATATATATATATGTAAAACTATTTATAAAATTAAACCCGATTATGAGGTGGCTAAGCAGGCAGAGAAATAGCTTGGGAGGTTTTGCATCTACCCAGGTGAGTGATGATCGCTTTAAATTTCTTGATAAAAATAATTATATATATATATATGTAAAACTATAAAATTAAATCTCTCTATATATAGAATTTTTACTATATGTGGTTGCTTTATTTCAAGACTTCATAAAATTACATGGCAGTTAAAAAGTTTAGTAACTTAAATCAAAGGTTTAAGTTACTAATTTTAATTTTTTCTCATCTTTGATATAGACATCGTATCTGATACCCATATGGGATAAATTAGTTTCCTGTCTCACTAGCCATTTGTCCTCTCTGGTACCCGGTACAATAGGAGCTCAGTTCTAGTCAGCGGATGTTTTCTGAGTCTTCCCTGGACTCCAGGTCAAGCAGATTCAAAGGCGAATCGAGGAGAGTTCCACTCCCAAGGAAGGTGGATGAGTGTGCAGAGGTGTCCTAAACATGACTGAAATTTACTCTTTGGTGGCCTTAATACAGCCTCATGTGCACACATCTTTTTCTTTTCCCAACAGGACACCATTGTGGCCTTGAAGGCCCTGTCTGAGTTTGCAGCCCTAATGAACACAGAAGAGACAAATATCCAAGTGACCATGGTGGGGTCCAGTTCACTGAGTCCTGTGAAGTTTGTGATTAGCACACAGAACCGCTTTCTCCTCCAGACGGCTGAGGTGTGGACAAGGGGGTGCCTCTCCGAATGTCTGTGTAGATGATTCCTTCTGCTGGAGTACGGCTTTATTTCCTTTCTGTTGACTTCAACAAAGACTTGTTCCCAGAGCTCTGTGCTGGCAGGAAGGAGTCCCCTCCTTTGGTTGAATTTGCCGAGCTGGGGAAGGGAGGAGGGGTTGAGAACTTTGGACAGATTTGGAAAGGGAGAAAACGTGGCCCTGTCTTACTGGGAGAGGAGTGAATACCCGTTGAGCTCCGATTCTTTGCAGGCCCTGTGCCAGATTTCTTTACATGTGCTATTGCATTTACTTCTCAGACCAAGTACCTTTATCCCCACTGTACATATTATGAAACTGAGGCTAAGAGAGTTTAGCTAACTCTCCCCAGATCATGGTGCTAGTAACAGTAGAGCTAGGATTTGAACCCATGATTTCGAAGACCATGTTACTTTAGGCTGCACCACATGTCCTCTTAGGTGAATTGATAGAACCAGTAGTAGAACTCTTTCTTTAAAATGGAATAAAGGACCATGCTAGACCCTAACTTTATTCCCTTGGTTAACCTTGTAGGAAGTTGAGTTAAGGGGTGAAAGCGGTAACTTTAAGGCTAGAACCTGAGGGAGAGGGGTGATGGCAAAGGAAAAAGAAGGAGTAGTGTTGGTCCCAGTCAATGATGGTGTGCCATTGTGTCCTCAGGAGGGCCAGGGACTTAGATGCTGAGGGAGGCTTGAGGAGGGAAGGATGGCTTTCATTTCTTGTCTTTCATGCTTCAGCCCCTACAGAAGGGCAGACCTGTCCACAGCACTAATGTGCACTTCCTCTGCCTTCACCACCCCCCTTATCTGGTTGACCCATAAGTTTTGACATGTGAGGCGTGTAAAGTTCTTAGAACTTTACAGCGCAGACAGCTTACACCCCCAGTGAGGGATAACAGTGGCCTCTTGTGCTGGTTGGAAGGACCTAGATATGGACAATTAGCCTTATTCACCTTTTTCCACCTTTATTCAGCTTGCTGTGGTACAGCCAACTGTAGTTAATATTTCTGCAAGCGGTTTTGGATTTGCTATTTGTCAGGTATGTAATAATGTTTATTTTTGTTTTGTTAAATAGGACTTGCTATACTAATTCTTTGGTTTGGGGCACTGCTAAATCTTTAACTTAGATGATATAAAATTCTTAATGATTTATTTCTATGACTTAGGCAAGATAAATTACTATCTTTAATGAAAGTGTTAGAGATGTTACTAGCTAGTGAGTAGACAGCAACTATATAGTTTGATAATCTATAGTTGTTTTTTTTTTTAACATCTTTTTTGGAGTATAACTGTTTTACAGTGGTGTGTTAGTTTCTGCTTTACAACAAAGTGAATCAGTTATACATATACCTATGTTCCGATAATCTATAGTTTGATAATATTTCTTGAGTATTATATGCTTTTTGAAGTAAGGATTAAAATCCTCCAATATGATTCCTGTGAACTGTTGGGAACTCCCACCGTTTTTTGTAAAAATACAGCTTAGAAATTGTAATGCTGGGTAGAGTTTCTACTGTGACTTGATAACCATATAGCATTTTACTTACCATTTCTTAATATTCATTTAACAATATAAAGGTCAACATGGTATTATAAGTAATTGACTTGAAGATAGGAAATGTGTCCTTTTGCTGTAAAATTTTATATCATAGTAAATAAAACAATTAGAGCATGATATGTTCAGTGCTTTGCTCTAGGAAGAAAATCTAAAGAAATCTACCCTTTATGGTGTAATTGGGCTACAACAACATGGAAGTAGTATGTAAAATACTGAATGGAAGTTATTATGCTTAATAACACCTGAAAATCATGGGGACCTAAAACCATGTTATTGGGATGCAAAATAATATGTGATAGTACTAAAAAAGATTATGTGCTTGGTTAGAAAAAACAAACCAAACAAACCCTGAAAGATTTACTGAGAAAGTTAAAAAAAAGGCTATTATAGAGAAAAAGTACTTTTCCAAAAACCAGTACAACTATTCTAGTTGAGAGAACAGAGGTACTTTCTAAGGCACAACGTGAAGGGCACATGGTCAGGTATAATTTGGAAACTTAGAAATAATGTGAAGATTATTTTGTACGATACTCAAAACACAGTAAATGTTTTTTTAAAATCAAGGAAAAAAATCACAGTTAAAAAGAACAGTATTCAATGAAAAGGATAGAAAGAGAAAAGAGTGAATAATTTGTATTGGTCTTTTTTTTTTTTTTAAGTCTTTGTTGAATTTGTTACAATATTGCTTCTATTTTATGTTTTGGTTTTTTGACCATGAGGCATGTGGGATCTTAACTCCCCAGCCAGGGATCGAACCCGCACCCCCTGCATTGGAAGGCGAAGTCTTAACTACTGGACCGCCAGGGAAGTCCCTCTGTATTGGTCTTTACTAACAAAGACCATGTGAAAATTCTCACTCCCAAGCTGTCTTTTCATGTGAAGAGTAAATCCAAAAATAAATACATAAGATATTTTAGATACGATTGAAAAATTTTATGTACTTAAACCACCAAATTGGTTGGAACTCATTCTTGATAAACCAAATGTAGATAAATTACTGAAGTCAGATGATTTTTATTTGAGATTTGAAGGACACAGCAGTAAATATGGTACCTACTGGTCAGAATGTTCACCAGTCCTATGTTGCATCAACATGCAGAAAATGAAACGTAGGGACCAATAGGTACTTCTTGTAATGGAGAAAAAAATTGCAAAAAAGCTGGTCACCCAGAAATAGGTATTGACATTTCCTTTAGTTGATAATTTTGTAAGTGCTCTGGAAAAAGGAGGGCAAGGAAAACTCTCAGGTTTGCAGTAAATGATAAAAAGCAAAGCTGTTGGAAATAAACTGCAAGATTTCTTGACGTTCTCTGAGTGAGCAGTTGAGCCCTATTGTGGACCAAATATAAATGCTAACACTTAGTTATAGATGAATATTAATTATGACCCAGGGGACAAATCTAGTAGTCGTGTTTGTTCTGTGATGAGATTGGCCTCTAAAGGAAAATGCGTGCCTCGGGAAAGGGGGTAATGAAAATCACGGAGACTATCTCTCCAATTGATGGAACCATTCTTCAACTGCTCCAAGAACACTCTACACTTTTAATTGTAGTTTAAGAAAAAGTTGGAGAATGTCCAGACTGAGATATTCCAGAATGATCAAGGGGAGGAAGGATTATATGATGTAGGTGTGGCCGAATATAAAGTTGGAACTCTTAGGTTTGAAAGATGATTTGAAAGATGAAGCCTTAGAGAGAGGATTTTTTTTTAAAGTATGTAAATCCACAGTGGATACTACACGTTTAGGTCGGAGGGGCATGTGTGTGTGTGAGATTTAAGTATTAGCAAAAGAAAATACAATATTACACAGTAATAGTAAGGTTTATGAACCTTAGTATCAAAAAAAGCGGAAGGGGTGAAGAATTTAAATAGATTCCGATTCAACTTGACATGAGGCAGGCCTGGGAAATTTAGAGGACATTCCCAAGCTTCTGATCTTAGGGTCCCTTTGAGGAAAACACTGGTCCTCACGCCTCCTCAGGGTCCCCGCAGCACCATGCACATTGGTGGTGGGCACAGAGTATATGCTGAAAAAGACCCAGTTGACTTGAAATCCATCATTTATTTCATCCTCTTTGAAAAGCGTTGTGTGATCAAAATAGAAGCCTTAGCAGTTGAATAGGTTTTTGTTCCACCAAGGCTCTTGGGTGAAAACATTTTGATTTATCTTACTGATAGTTCCAGTTTGTGAAAAATAACTCCAGTTGGGCAGCAGAGTTTAGAAATTAGTAGATGCTTTCAGGAAACTTGGCAATAGTTTAACTTTTTCCCTCAAGGGAATGTTTTACATTATTTGAAAAAAAAAATAAAACATGAATATTGTCCACGATGGTCTCTGATACTTGGAATGTTACCTAACAATTTTCTCAATTTTAAACATCATCGTTTATAAACTTTTATTATATTTGTTAATGATACTTCATTAGCTAGTAAAACTAATTTTTTTTTAGGTTGAAGATTACCAATCTAGTTGGGTTTATCCCAAAAAGAATCATTACCTAATATTTAGGATACATAACGAAGGCAATTTATTGCTAGTAACTTATTATTTATGCTTATTTGTTATTTATTACAGCTTAATGTTATTTATAATGTGAAAGATTCCAGTTCTTCCAGAATCCAAAGATCTATCCAAGATCAAGAAGCCTTTGATTTAGACATTGCTGTAAAAGATGATAAAGATGATATCAATCACTTGAATTTGAATGTGTGCACAAGGTTGGTATTTAAGTCCCTCCTTTTTCTCCTTCTCCTTAAAAAAAATAGATTTGAAGATTTAATTAAATATATATGGTTTTTAATATATTTAATTATATTCAGTATAACTCTTGATAGTTATTGAACTATATCAATATAAGGAGTTACATTTAACAAAGATTTCAGTTATGCATTACACTTCAGATTACAAACTAGAAATACTGCTAATTGTATTTAAGCATCTCTCAACATGCCCAAATTATTTACAAGTTTTCCTTGTATTTATAACAAGTTTGAATGTAAAAGTTTAATAAAACTCAGGTTTAATTTATAAAAACTTTAACGAATCATGTTTAATACTCCAAAATTGATTATTTCTTTTTGTTGGTCATTTTTCTGTTAAGTAATTATTCCAGGTTCATATTTAACCTTTAGTTTTGTGCACTTAACTCAAAACTTCATAAGAGTGTGCAAGTTCAATGAAGAGCATAGTTTTCTTTTAGACACAGTGAAAATATTCCAGTTTAGAAGATCCTTGCATTGGATAATTAGGCACTTAACAGCTTCTGGGAGTACTTAATAAGGTGACTATTAAATTTGGTCTGTGTCCAGAGCATCTGAGGATTTTGTTAAGTCATAAGAAAAAGGTATCCGTTCCAAGACTACTGACTTCATAGATTCAGGGTCTGTGAAGCCGCCTTTAGCTTTCTTGCTTATTCTAATGCACACATAAGTTTGAGAGCAAGTCCTTCAGAAAGTTCTTGAATCGAGAGACTCAAATTTCTTCCTTGTCAAGCTCCCCTCTTAGTTCTGCATGATTTGGTGTTCAGCTGGGTGTTACTGCAAGATGCACTGATATTGAGGAGCTGCTGCCTGCCCTTATTAAATATCCCGTAGTGTCTGGTTGACCTTGGGCTGTTGTTGGACTGGAGGTCACTGCTGTGGTCCTGAGCTGCCAGATCCTCTCAAGGTCATCTGTAGGGGTTTCTCCAGATGGTCAACCTTCTCAGCCATTGCCTGAACCCAGTCTCCTCCATTACTGCTACCATCCCTACTAGCTTTGGCCTTCTTGTTCCTTTTGTTTTTTTGAAAGTATTTTTAAAAATATTATTTATTTATTTATTTATTTTGGCCATGCCACGTCTTAGTTGTGGCATGAGGGATCTTCTTTGAGGCATGTGGGCTCTTAGCTGCAGCATGCGGACTTCTTCTTGGTTGCAGCATGTGAACTTCTTAGTTGCGGCATGCTGACTCTTAGTTGCGGCATGCATTTGGGATCTAGTGCCCCGACCAGGGATTGAACCTGGGCCCCCTGCATTGGGAGTGTGGAGTCTTACCCGCTGGACCACCAGGGAAGTCCCAGGGCCTTCCTGTTCCTGATTTTGGTATAAATTGTCAATGTGTTTGCCCCCTTCCTCACCTGTTTGGGCATTTTGAACCAGCAGCTTGGGGATATCAGAATCTCTGCAGTAGCTTCCTTTTTCAGCTGAGAAGAAAGTAGGACTCCCATTATACTTTACTAAGATTGCAACTGGGCTCTGTTGCAGAATAACAACATCAAGTTATTTTTATTTAAACAACAACCACCTACATTTATCACAAACTTACATGCCAGGCATTGTATCAATGACTTGCACACATGTCTCATTTAATCCTTAGAATTACTCTATAAAGTAAGTGCTATTATTATCCCTGCTTTTCTCATTTACTCCTTCAGTCATTCATTCACTCAGTAAATACTGGTTTAGTCTCCATTATGTGGCAGGCACAGTGTCAGGACTTGGAATATAATGGTTAGCCAAAAAGACACAGCCTTGTCTTCACAGAACTTACTATTCGGAAGAAGAGACAGAAATTAGTAAAAATAAATCCTGAAAACCATGTCACCGAACTGAGGTCTGGCTGCTTGCCGCTTAAAAGTCAATAACTGAGAGGCAGTTGTTGGTAGAAAGGAAAGGTGCTTTAATCAGAAAAGCCGGCAATCTGGGGAGAAGGTGAACTCATGTCCTGAGATCAACTCTGAAGAGTCAGTCCAGCTGTGACAGTTTTTAAAGGGAAAAAAGGGAGTAATCTCAGTTAATCATTGAGAATGGGAGTCAGAGCCATTGCCACCCCCCACCCCGCCCCCGTTTGCAGCCTTGTGGACTTCTTGTGATGTTTCTTTAGATGTTGTCTTGTTCACACAGTTTGTTCATAAGATTACTAAAGGGGAAGCTGGGGAAGAGATCTGGTCATCTGTTAATTACTTATTCTTCATTTCTGCTTTTTTGATCTACAGAAAGAACCAACAGGTTAGGCAAGGTATTGTGTGATCAAAAGATTTGAAAAGTGTGCTTGGGCTGGAGATGAGTAGAGCACGGGGTTGGGGCGGGGGTGCCTGGTTTACGGTTAGTTACAATGTAGCTTTGCTAAAGTGACAGGAAAAGGGGTTTCCTCATGAGGGTGGTTTCCTGCAAAGAGCTGCTTATAGCAAGTCTAAAATTCTACTTTTGAAAAGGGCAAAGAAGAATAGCCTTATGGAGCAATGAGAGGGCTTTTACCTCTTAGGGAGGTCAGGTAAAGACACAGAGGAGGAAAATGAGGTGAAACTGAGATTCAGACCATAATGGGGTTTCACTGTTTATAGGGGCTCATGTAAAGATGCAGGATTCCAAATCTTAATCCAGCGTCAGGAAATCAGACAGGCAATAGACTTTGCTAGGTAGAGGACATCTATATCTTTTTCTTTCTTTCTTTTTTTGGAGGACCTGGAGAAGGGAAGTGTTTTAATGTCAGGGTTGGGGGCTTTATAAAAAGGATTTAGATGTTGCTACTAGTTTTCTGAGAAAAATCTGCTATGAAATACAAAATACATTTTAAACGAATTCTTTCAGTGGCACTTTATAAAAAGAAGAGCTGGTGTTTCAGGCACTTTATTCTCATCAGTAGGGTCTAAGCCCTTACTCACCTCAGAAAAAGTTTCTCTGTGGCATGGTAATTTAACAAATTCTGCCCCTGGCTGGTGGAAAGACCAGGTCAACCAAAGCACTTCTGATGATGCACTGAAGTCATCATATCTAAGCAGGTTGGCTGTTTTTCTCATCTCTAAAACCCCTCTAGTTTTACTACCCGTACTGGTTTTCAATAGCGTCTCTTCTGGCTGAGTGCCTCACCAGCAGATGGTTTCAGCTGCCTGGGGGTCACCGAGCCCACTGCAGTCAGCACTTGTACCGTATGGCTTTTCAATCACGTTTGGCAGGCATCAGTTTGCTGCTTTAAAAAGCAAGATTTTCTACACGCCCTTCTTGCTTTTGCCATTTAAAGGACAACAGGAACTAACTGAACGATGCTAAGAGATTTTCATGTTGGAGACAAACTCCTTTCCATAATGACATTGGGCTGTTTCAGATCCAAACAAAAAGCTCTTGCCATCTATTGATTTTAGAAAAATAATTATCTTGAAGGAGACAAAATGTTGTTGGTGCCCAGATGCTTTGATATTCACGACGTGTACAACAGGGTTAGAGAACGGGCAGTGTAATAAAACTTTCCGAGGCTTGTCATTCTCCCGAGATGGCTAAAGAGAACACAAAATGTGCTCCGAGTATGTGGGAGAAGAAAGGGAAGGACCTTGCCAACTGGTCTTCTTTTTTCCTTTTTTTTTTTGCGGTACGCGCGGGCCTCTCACCGCTGTGGCCTCTCCCGTTGCGGAGCACAGGCTCCGGACGCGCAGGCTCAGCGGCCATGGCTCACGGGCCCAGCCGCTCCGCGGCATGTGGGATCCTCCCGGACCGGGGCACGAACCCGTGTCGCCTGCATCGGCAGGCGGATTCTCAACCACTGCGTCACCAGGGAAACCCTGGTCTTCTTTTTTCTAAAACCAGATGAAGAAAAGGTTGGTGATGACTTGGCCGCTGTCTCCTGCTAAGTGGTCAAGTGATGCCTCTTTTTCGGTTCCTAGCTTTGAGTTGGAGAGCTTAGTGCCATCAACTTTTGGGAAAATAAAAAATGCAATGTCGTTTGGAATCAGCCACTAGAAAACAGATTTGCCCACCGAAGGGGCAAAGTTTGCCTTCCTTACCACCCAGGGGCCCAAGTCTGCTGCATTGCAGGCATTTCATGCTGACTGACAAATGGACCTGTTGTTCTATTCCTCATGTGGTTGAAAGTTATGAGAATTTCAGACCTGTAAGGAAAGGATTACCTTTTTACAGTTTTCTATAGTCATTTTTTTATTTCAATGAAACAGTAAATATTTGGAATAAACTTGGCAGTTTTAATTTTTATATGAAGATAGTTTGCCAACAGCTTTAGGTTTTTCCTAAAGGGTACTCTTCTGTCCTCTCCTCTGTGATTTAGGTTTCTGGGCCCAGCTAGAAGTGGCATGGCCCTTATGGAA
Source organism: Physeter macrocephalus (assembly GCF_002837175.3). Classification (NCBI taxonomy): domain Eukaryota; kingdom Metazoa; phylum Chordata; class Mammalia; order Artiodactyla; family Physeteridae; genus Physeter; species Physeter macrocephalus. The sequence continues at coordinate 84,274,104 of NC_041223.1, forward strand.
ATTAACCTCCTCAGTGGTTTTACCGTGGCCTCAGATGCCATTTCCCTGAGTGAGACCGTGAAAAAAGTAGAACACGACCATGGAAAACTCAACCTCTACTTAGACTCTGTAAGTAGTAAAACCTAAGTTTCACAATGGTAACCATTGACAAAGCCACTATTTATTGTGTTCAAAATTACCTTTACTTTAAACGTTTTCTTTATGTCATTCTTTTGGCTTTTTGTGTCCCTGAACAACTTTCACATGGCAACTGTCTATTGTCCTCACTAAAAAGACATTATTATAAAATTAGTTTAAGGCGAATTACTATTAATGATGAGCCTGATGAAAGTCTTGATAACAAAATTATTATTTCATACCAGATGTTCAACATATAGAAATTGCTGTGATGTAATTTCCAAAATGCAGTCCAGATGTCAACTGGAGAACTCCTTTGCTTCAGGGAATTGCTAAACGTATTTGTTTAAAGGCTGCTGATGAAAAAGAAAATGCTGACGGTGAAAGCTTTAATTACACGTTTTAAAATGCTTTCATGAAAAAAGGCTTTTAGTATATCGCAAAAGGGTTAATATTCCTGCATTGAAAAGTTAGGTGCTTAAATCACAGAATATTCTCAGAGGTTTGGTCTTTACACAAAATTATTATATAATTTTCATGTACTCTTCCCATTACTGTATGAAAGCTACTGATCCAAGAATAAGGTTCATAAAATATGCGAGAGAAAGGTTAGTGTGGAATTTAAGACTCTACTTGTTATGTCTCAGAACTGCTGGCATGTAAGTTTATTCTTCTGACATATATATGAAATTCATATGTGGAATCGAACTTGAGTTCTAAGTGTTCTTAGGATTTCATGTTACATGGGGGGAATATGTATGTTTCTTATTCCAGTTTTGCCAAGTGTGAATCAATTATATTGCTTCAGCAGTGAATCTACTTTTAAAAAGCTAGTTCCTTAATGTTCTCTTTATTTTAAGACTTCAAAAACCACTTTGGTTAAAAAGCTGTTAAAACTAATTCAAAGTTTCTAGATTCTTTTGCTGTTCAGTGATTTTCATATATTAAATACTGCTTGATAGCCCTGGGCCTAATTTGGGGTTTGAAAAATACATTTAAGGTTTTTAAAAATAATGTGATTAGGTTTGGAGTTTGTCCTGTATCTGTGATGTTCTTGTTCATGGTTATTTTAATTTGAGTGTCCATTACATTTTGACTGACTAATTTGTCTTTTCGCTTACTGCTAATTGGTATGTAATCGAATGTTTAAAGGAATTTATCAATTTCAGATTCCTTAACCAGTATTATTTGCCAAATTGGCATTAAGTGTCCTTCTTGGAGGCAAGGAGGCTGGCCTTTTGTACCCCTGGAGGCAAGGAGGCTGGCCTTTTGTACCCCTGGAGGCAAGGAGGCTGGCCTTTTGTACCCCTGGAGGCAAGGAGGCTGGCCTTTTGTACCCATATCAGTCAGTTATTGGTTGTGGGCCGCACCCCCCACTCTGAGGTTACTTCGCTTACTGGATGAGGTGACTCCCGTGAGCTGGGGGTGATTCTCCAGGGAAGGAGGCTGGTGTGAGTCAGTAGCAGCAACCAGGATGGGGTGCAAAGCTGAGACGGAGGATTTTGATGAAGCACCAGGGCCAGGGGCATGCACTTCTGGGCTCCTGCTTACTTAACCACTCTAATTCTCAGTATCCATTTCAGTAAAATGGAAGTAAGAACAATACCGATCATGCAAGGACTGTTTTTACAAGATAAATGATGGAATTTCTATAAAGTGCTTACCCCAGTACCGGGTGTGTAGAAATGCTCCCTAAATGTTCATTTCTATAGCTGTTTGATAAAAGGATAAGAGAAAGAAATGTCTTTTACTTTCTCTTGAACACATAATTTGCCACACCTTTAAAAGTCTTTTGTATTTTTCAAGGTAAATGAAACCCAGTTTTGTGTTGATATTCCTTCTGTGAGAAACTTTAGAGTGTCAAATACACAAGATGCTTCAGTGTCCGTAATGGATTACTATGAACCAAGTAAGTGTGTCCTGGGGTGCGTGATACTTTGGGAGTTACGCCAGGCATTCATTCATTCATCCACTCATTCATTCATTCCTTCATTCAGAGTGGTCGTCTGTTGGATTGGCTTTGTGGGGGGCAGGTGTTGTTTGGGGTAGTGAAGGAGGTGGTGGAGCAGGAGGTTAAACGTTTAAACGAAACATTCTCCGATTGATGTTTCTTAGGTGTATGGAGAACATTTTAAACATTTGAAAAGCAAAAAAGATTCAGTCTCTGAGATTTTTTTGCGGGAAACAACTTATGTATGAGGGGGTGCATTTAAAATGAAAACATGGGAAAGATCAAAATAAACCAACCAACCCGTTTGAAGAACCCTAGAGTTAAAAAAAGTACTTAAAATATTTAAAAAGTCAATGAAAAATTGTGAAGAAATTTGAAAATAGAAATTGTATTTTTTACAATTTTTTGTAAAAAAATACAATTGTATTTTTACAAATTTTTTACAATTTTTAAAAATTGTAAAAATAAAAATCATTTATGCTTTATAGTAAGGTTACTGTAGTGCTATTGGTGCTTTATATAGTTTTAAAAAAAATATTAGCTTGTGCTATAAAATTTACCCAAGTTGAATAGTTTTAGAGACTATGTGCTTAACGTTTTAAAACACTGAAACAAGGCATCACACAGGCAGAGTTCTCTTCATATTTTTGCATTTTTAAATGAAGTCCATGGTAAATATTTCTCTTCAGTAGTTCCAATGAGTAGAACCTTACTTGAATGCATAGAAAATGTCACCCTAAAATAAACTCTCAAGGAGGTTAAAACATCCTCAATTTACAGTCTTTCCTCTTCCAGGAAGAGTTTCAGATTGCGGTTGAACTGCGGCATGCAGCTGTGGTCTATTTTCTCTCTTTTAATGCTGGCCAGCTGCTGGAGGTACAGAAACTGGACTCAAAGCATTGTTTCTCTCTTGGACTTGGTAGTTTGGGCCCCTCTTGAGTATTTCAGTTGTTTCTTGTAAAGAAAAATAAAATTATGTGAAGAACGGAAAACTCAGAAAAGTGTATTGAAATGCTCTTAAGTTTTGGCAAAGTAAATGTTTCTAAACCAAGGAGGCGTGTAAACCGACATCTGCTTCTTTGAACAGGGCGGCAAGCGGTGAGAAGCTACAACTCCAGAGCACAGCTGTCCTCCTGTGACCTCTGTGGGGGCGCACACACCTGCGGCCCCTGTGACAGCGCGGCCTCGGCCTCCCTTCCTCACCCTAACGCCTGCCTCCTTGTCTGCTTCACGCTTCTGTTCTCTTTGCAGTGTTGGCTATGATTTATTGTTTTAAAGACTCCGCGTAACACTTTCATTTCCAGAAGTCACATGTGATTGTCTTGTTTTCATAAGCAAATATCGCCTCTGTTTTGAAAAATCAATGTTTTTCTTTTTATGGGATGGGATGGGGGTGTACAACCGGTCCTTGTATGTGTAGCTGCATAGAGTTCTTCCCCTGACTTATGTGTGGAACAAAAAATCACAATTATTGCAGCTGTATTCTTTTATTTCCCCCTCTTAAAATCTTTTAGGATTTTTTTGGAGGTGTTATTTTCTCCAGAATAAATGTGTTATTTTAGATGATTCTTTTCATTTTCTAGAGGAAATGAGCCTGGCTTCTTAAGCACGGCTATACATCAGTGTCTGCTTTAGTATTAACGATGGATTTCCTGGGAACTGGGAGGAAACAAACCCGTGGGAGGAGCTTGTTCTGTCCCTTCTGTATCCACCCTAACCCTCCGCCTACACCACCCATCCCAGTGGTCTCAGTACATCCTTCTTAATCAGATATAACTTCTTTCTTTAGGATGGAGGTGGTGATTTTTTTTTTTTTAAGGGAAATGGTGTTGTTCCACTCCAAATGTAGTCACATACCCCAGCCCTTACTCTTCCTCTGCTTTCCCTCTGGAGAGAAGCAGAGAGAGACCGGCTTCGCTGTGCTGCCGGCGGCTCAGAGGTTGAGGTTGCTGGGAAGTGCCCAGAGGGGCCCCGGGTGCCCTCCTCTGCGTCCTCAGCCCCGCATGCGGGCTCTGTTCAGGCTGGGGGTCAGAGGGCATTGCAACACGTGCCTTACGTGACTTGGACCAGAAGATCCTAGACCAGGAGGCACATGTGAGTCATGGGGAATGCTAAGCCAGGGGCACAACAAAATCCTATATGAGATGTAGCAGACTGGACCTCCCCATGGTCTGGGAAAGAAGCTGGGGTTTGACGGGGATCAGAGAGATGTGAAGTACTGTACGGTGTTGGCCAGGGTCCTGTGGAACCTTCTAGATTCAGGTGTCTGAGTGTCAGACCACCAGCTGTCCAGTGACATCTAACGCTTGCTCTGAATCTTATAGAAGATTCTTGAATTTTGAGCACCTGTGTCATGGGTTACCCTGTATTCGGAAGGATAATATTCATTTATCCGGGTGAAATTTTAAGGAAAGATTCCTTTCTTCCCCCTTCCCTGTTTTTCCTCTTTTCTCACCTTTGTTTCATCCTGCCTTTCCTTCCCTTCTTCCTTTCTTCTTTTCATCTGAAATACATTGAAATATTTTAGATATATCCAAAAAATTTAAAGATCTTTTACTAAATCTAACAATTGGTTTAATTTCACTCCTGAACTCGGCATTTCTCTCAAGGGGATGTAGAAACGTAATCGTCATGGGCTCCAAAGAAGCTGCATTGCAGTATTTTCAACTGTTTAAAAATAAATCCAAAAATAAAATATGCAAATCATACATTTTAAAGTAAATTTTAAAAAGAATGTTTTTATTTTAGTAAACTTAAATTACAGTGGAGTGGATGTTCATGGAATGCTTATGGATATTTTGGACACAAAGGTAGGAATTACTAACATTCAGGTTTTTAAAGCTTGAAACCTAAATGTAGAAAATAGTTCCTCAGAGGGTGGTCTATGGAGAGAGAGCAGTTAAATATCAAACACATAATTTTCTTGTATTTACTTTCAAGTGGGGAAAAGTTTTTCGTTGTGTTACACCTTTGAAACAATCTGATCTGAAAAACGCACTTGGGTTTGGGCTTTCCTGTGCGGGGTTTTGGCTTTTATACGCTTAGGACTTGTTTGGAGATGAAAGTATCTTGGAACGAAGTTGGAGGAGCGTGTTGGCAAAGGATACCCCCTTGCTGCCCAGAGAGCCTCAGACTAACTGTAAATAGTTTATATTCTGTTCATACCGGGCTTCTAGTGTAGTATTTTAGGAAACACCAGAATGGAAAGCCATTGGAAGACAGTTTGTAGCTTCTTTAAACCATGTTTGTAGCTTTTTTAAACCATATCCCCTCATTTAAAAACTAGAACTCTAATAGTTTTTGTGAATTATTTCAGATTTTCAGATTAAAAATTCACCATGTAACTCATATTGTAATTCATCTCTTTTTATTATAAATGTATTAAAAGTGAGGAGGAGGAGGGGATTGAGGAAGAAGAGGAGGAAGAGGAGAAGAAGGAAGGGGGAGAGGGTCAGCGCAGCTGGAGGTGCATGGGGCACTGGGGACGCGGGCGTCTTCCTCTGTCACGCCTCTCAGAGCGCTGGCTCTGCTGCAGCAGTGCGCTTGGATTAAAAGGGACCAAAAAGCCACAGGCATTAGGGGGAAAGGAGGACACATAGTAGGAATAATTGACAGTATCGACTCTTCTTTTCTTCACATGCTACGAGTAATAATACTAAAAATCTCTTTTTTACCTTTAAGTTTGCTGACGTTGAAACTTTTCCTTTAGAATGCCATCAATTTCATTTTCTGATATGAACTAGAGTCCCCACTTCTTTTCCACTGAGTGGGAACCTCATTAAGACACCAGCATGTGTGACTTCCGGTTTTGACTGGCCAGTGATTCCAGACACGGAACTTTGGGAATAACTAGTAGCCACATAATTCAAGGACAGAACAACGCCATTATATTTGGTTTCACCATCTTATTGCCTTCAGTTATAATTCTAAAAAAGAAGTTAAAGCCCATTAAAATACGCTGGGTCAATGAAATGCTTCCTTTTATTGTGTGGTCCTATTATACTTTATGTTTTTAAAAATATTCTAACAATACATCTTTGGTTTAGTATTTTGGTTCTATTATAATCTGTGGAGCATTGTGTTAATATAAAATCCAGATATACGCTTATTGCCTAACAGTTTATTACTTATATATGCAATGCTGTATTCCACACGTGGGAATTTTCAGAATTGTACATAGAGTAATTCTCCCTGCTCCCATTTTTTTTTGAGTCTGGGTGTAATTATTTTTAAAAAAAGTTGTATCTAACTGTAATTTCTTTTTATGTTAAATTTAGTTTTAAATATTCTGGCAATATAATGCTAGTTATCTTTATTTTGATACAATTATTTTGATATAATTCAATTTGATATCATTCAACATTTCTGGCTGTCCTATGACATTGTAAGAAATTGGAGCTATGATGTTTCTTTGTCATGCTTTAAAGGAGCCATTTTATTAGCCTTCCAGCGTGTAATCTGGAGTTCTTTTTAACAGCCTCACTTTTTCTAATTTGCTTGATTGAAGTTTAATACTGTTTTCTATAAAAATATGTTGTAAATACCTCCTTGACAAGGTTCCTTAACATAAGGACAGTACTTAATTTGGTGTTCATCAAGTGGCTCCCATGGGTCCAGGTGCCATTACATCTTCTTGGCTGCATTATTTACTTGCACTTTTAAAATATGATACCCAGTAAGTGGACTCACTCTTGGATAAGCTTCAGAACTTTTTGCACTCTCAGTAGAGGCTTCTGTTAGAAGAATATTCTGTTTTTTTTTTTTTTTCAAATTCCAGTAAAGCATAGCACCTTTAAGAACTTAAAAATTTCCTATCATCTATTCAAATGATACTCGTGTTAATATTAAATATCCTAAGTTGCATTGGGAGTAATTTGAGGTGCAATTTTTTTTAATCACTACTTTGAATAGAGAACTGTTATACTACTTTCTTTAGGAAACTAAACAGTAAATATACATTTTTAATTAAGTATATATCAGTTGTGAGTAGGCTTGTTTCAAAACTATTTCTAGCCATTGAGTTGTGTTTTCATGTTCCTCATCAAAAGACAGTGCCACATTGCATCATTCACTAAAATGTTGCCATTTCATTTCAGTGGTTGTAATACAGGAAAACAGATATTTCCTAGATGATGTCCGAGTTTCGCACTTCACAGGACACTTACACGTTGGTATGTGTGTGTCTTCGTAATAGAGATGATATTGATATATATGTTACTACATATTTAAGACTAATTCTGTCCATGTTGTCACGAGGCCATGGTTTACCACTCTTCTGCCAGGGTATTGAATCAATGGTAGAGGATAGTTCCATGTTCCATTTATAGATCATTAAGATTTGTCTTTGATAGATTTAATAGAATATGGCTCTATTCTGGTCCTTCAGGCCTTTATGTTTTGGATTTTTACTAAGGTGCAGTTGATACAGTAGAGTTGATTTCTTTTGTACACAGGAAGCTTTATAAGATTTTATTCATAAATCTTCTATTTTGAGAAGCTGTTTTGCATATAAGAAGGATACTGTTGAAATAAAACATCATTTTCCCAGAAACTAAAGCTTTGTATATTGAACCAGGGTGATTCTGAATGTTTAAATTTTAAATGTTAGAGTGTTGTTGTTAATTGTACTTGATGATCTATTCAATAGGAAATCATGGTTTATCAATAAAAATGAGCATTTCCATCTATTTCTACCAGTGTTGTTTTTATTTTAGCTTAAATCACATCTGTAGCACATCTCCTTTACCTAAACCTATTTAATGGTGAGGCATGGGATGTCTGAGGGTAGGTTTGAGGAGGGATTATTGTGTTAAAGAGCTTGACATGAGTGAGAGGAGAGAAGCTTGTCCACCAGCCGCTGCCTCATTTTTGTTTTTTTAAAAGAAACTTTAAATTTCAGAATAGAGTTAGATTTACAGAAATGTTGTGAAAATACTACAGAGTTTCCATATATGCCACACCTATCGTCTCCCCTATTATTATTATTATTTTTATCTTTTGGCCACGCGGCATGTGGGATCTTAGTTCCCCGACCAGGGATTGAACCCGCGCCCCCTGCATTGGCAGCGCAGAGTCTTAACCACTGGACCGCCAGGGAAGTCCCTCCTTCCTCATTCTTTGTGTTTGGCGTTGGAGTGGGGTTGGTGGAGAGGTAAATGATACCCAAATGAAAAATGTGAGGTGAGGGCCCCCTCAACTTCTGGAAATTGTACAGAAATATAGAATGCACAGTTTGTGTACCCAGGAAGATGGAGGCATGGACTCTTGTAGCCACAGCCTAACCTTTCAGGTATATTTTCTTGATTTTCTACTGAGTGTTAACACTTTTCCTGCCATGAACTTTCTGAGCTTCTGTGAAATGTTAAAGATAGTATGGTGGTTCTCAACTGGGGTTGATTTTGACCCCGGGTGACACTTGGCAGTGATTGGAGGTAGCTTTCGTTGTCGCAGCTGGAGGTAGTGCTACTGGCATCTAGTGGGTAGAGAGCAAGGATTCTGCTAGACATCCTACAGTGCACACCCACAGCAAAGGCCAAGTATCAACAGGGGCAAAATATCAATAGTTCCGAGGTTGTGAAACTCCTTAGCTAAATGATGCTGGGCACTTCTACATACATCACTTGGTAATGTCAATTTAATATGATTAATTTAATGACATCCTTAAACAAAAAGTCATTGGAATCACTGGGCAGATATTGAGATTAACAAATAAATCTGTTATCTCAACCCTAGGAAACTGAGGTTGGAGACTGGGGAAAGATGAGTAACTGTTTTTTTGAAAATGTCTATAACAGTAGTTTCCAAACTTGGATGATTATCAAACTCCCCTAAAGGACTTGGTTTAACAAAAAGACCTCGGTCTTCTAGGAAATCCTAATTCAGTAGGTGTAGGATTAGGTTCTGAATCTGATTGTTGAACTCCCCCTGACTGATGATCATTCCAGGCTGGGAACCACTGGAATATGTAGTGGTTTCCGTGCCATTGTGGATCTTCTACCCTTTAGCGTGAACGTAACTTGTGACTTGCTTCAAGCCAACAGAATATGGCAAAGGTGACAGGATGTGTATGAGACGGTGGTGCCCCTTTAGCTGGAGTCTCTCTTGCCTTTTCTGAAGATGTGAGCTGCCATGTTGTGGGCTGTGATGGTGGGAGGCCCAGACACCAAGGAACTGAGAGCAGCTCTTAGGAGCTGAGGGCAGCCTCCAGCCTCCAGCCAGCAAGAGAATGAAGCCCCTATAGCTAGCTGTAAGGACCTGAGTTCTGCACACAGAAGTAGATCCTTCTCCAGTTGAGCCTTAGTAGAGATTGCAGCCCCAGCTGATGCTTTGATTATAGCCATGTGAGACTAGACAGTGAGTCCGGCTAAGTGCCCAGACTCTTGACCCACAGAAGCTGAGAACAAATGTGTGCTGTTTGAAGCCACTAAGTTTGTGGTAATTGGCTGCACAGCAATCGAAAACGAATACACAAGTTTTAAAGTAAGTTAATTCTATTATATTCAGCCAACTTCTTCCTAACTGGTACACCTGGTGGTGCCATCTTTTCTGCAGTTCGGGGGCTGTGAGCACGGTGGTGTCGGCCCTGGTGCCCAGCACGCTTACACTGTCCCTGCCACTTCTGTCACTGAACCAAAGAGGAGCTGTGTTCTCTGGAGTCCTCTGCTCCAAAGCTACACTCATTTCCACACTGCAGTGGGGAGTTTTTCTCCCTGACTCTGTGCTATACTTTGTCCCTTGGACAGAGAGGGTCTGCTTGTGCTGCAGAGCTCACAGAGTGTTCAGTGGAAGCTGTTCTTTCAGTGTCTGCTTGTAGCTGCCTCTCTTTCTCTCTCTGGCTCAAACCTAAGTCCAGGCGGCTGGGCTGCACGCCGTGAGGTACGGACACCATACTCTCCTCCCAATGTACCTTCCTTCTGATATACACAATCTCTTTCTCTCGTCTCCCCCAAATCTTCAAGCAAATGGACTCCTGGTAGCCCTCCCTGAAGTAGTTCATTAGACACATTCAGATATAGATACACAGTGGTTAAGAGCTTGGGCTTTGGGGCCAGGCAGACCTGGGCTCCAGTCTCGGCTTTGCCTCTTGTCAGAGGGGAGACCCTCTTCCCCTCTGGTGTTTGTGGGGTGGAATTTTCCCTAAATGTTCTCAGGTTCTGTCTTTCCCCTAAACTCACTCCACCCCAAAGGAGACAGAGATCTTTCTGATCTGTCATGTTAGGAAGAGTGCACCGGCCACAGTGGATGCAGCCCACTGCTTCTCCATCTGGGGTCCCACACGGACACCCTGCTTGGTTCCCTTGTGCTGACCACGTCTTGCAGGGCCCAGTCCTGCCTGGGATGGGGGAGGAAGTCCAGCCAGAAATGGTCTTCCTTGGGCAAGTCCACTCGATTCTTGCACCAAGCTGTGTCCTCCAACTTGAACTTTATCAGGGATAGAGTGGATATTCTGGTTCCTTCATCTGCTGACTTTTGTCCCCACCACAAGGAGCTACTGCATAGCATGGGGAAATTTATTCAATATCTTGTAATAACCTATAACAGAAAAGAATCTGAAAAAAAAAATATATATATATCTGAATCACTTTGTTGTACACCTGAAACATTGTAAATCAACTGTACTTCAATAAAAAAATAAAAATTAAAAAAACTAAGAGATGAAACAGAGGCATTTACTGAGACAAAGAAGAAAGACTGGAGAAAGAGAAAGTGTGTGTGTGTGTGTGTGTGTGTGTGTGTGTGTGTGTGTGTGTGTCAAGCATTCCACTTGGGTCATTTTATCTCATTGAATTCTCAGTGAAGAGAAACAACATATAGTTATGACTCTCAACTAATCTGCCAATGCAAAGAATAACAATACATTACCTAATTTTTCTTATACAATGCTCTGCTCTTGCTTTTGCTTTTGTTTGTAATCTAGAGGAACTTAGAAAACTCCAAAGGAATTGCTGGAGAGGAAGAAATTTTTCTCTACCATTCTAGGTTCTTCTGTCTGGTCTAAGAATTATATTGACATGAAACAGATTAATAGGAGAAAATGAAACAAAAGCTCAATGGCATGTATACATGGGAGAGACCCAGGAAAACTCACTAACTCACCAAAATTGCTGAAACCCTCACCTTAAATACCCACCTCAGCTAGAGACAAAAGAGGATGCTGAGGGTGGGGACAGCTATGGGAGGTGACCAGGAAAAGCACAGTAAACAAGGGTAAAGTTGTTATGCAGATTTAAGTCAGTTGCTTTCTCCATTGATAAGCGTTTCTAGAGAACGGGTCATCTACCTCTTTCTGGTATAGAGGATGATACCCTTACAAATAAACGTAAACGTTTCTTACAAAAGGGTAACTTATACTCCGTTATCCGGGTCTTCTCCATGTTTACTGTTTCTTAGAAAATAACCAGCTTAAAATAATTAATATGCCAAAGAGACGTATTTTGGGGTGTCATATTCTGCTCTCCTACAGAATTCATATAGCAAACTCCTTGGTGCGGGCCATAGGATTTGATTAAAAAATCCTTTTAATTTTGAAATAATGATAGACTCACAAGAAGTTGTACAATAGTACACAGAGGTCCTATATGCCCCTCCCCTTGCTTCCCCTGTGGTAACATCTTAAGTGACTATAGGGCGCTTTGGAAGCCAGAACGCTGAGGGCACGACACAATTAACTAGGGTACAGACTTTGTTTTCATGATCGTTTGACATGCATTCATTTTGTTACATGTCTTTGTGTGTAATTCTAGGACATCTTATCACACGTATATGGTCTGAATTTGTCCCCGCAGGATTCCTGTGATGAAACCTAACCCCCAAGGTATTTGGAGGTGGGGCCTGTGGGAGTTGATTAGACTGGAGGACAGAGCCCTTATCTCAGAAGTCCGAGAGAGCTCCCTTGCCCTCATCCCCCCTGTGAAATTACAGAGAAAAACCTGCCATCTATGAACCAGGAAGCAGGCTCTTACCAGCCAGCAAATCTACGGGTGCCTTGATCTTGGACTTCCCAGCCTCCAGAACTATGAGAAATAAATGTTTGCTGTTTATAAGCCACCCAATCAGTGGTATTTTGTTAGAGCAGCCCAAAGGGACTAAGACATGTAGAACTGAATCACCACTATTATAATCAAAATACAAGTCCCTTTCATCACCACGAAGGAACTCTCCCCACTGCTTTACTGTCACAGCCTTTTTCTCCTCCCTTAATCCCTGGCAACTATCTCTATAATTGTCATCTTGAGAGTGTAATACAAATGGAATCATACAGTATGTGGCCTTTGGAGGTTTCTTTTTTCCATTCAGCATAACGCCCTTAAGACCATCCAAGTTGTCATGTGTATCAGTGTTCATTTCCTCTTACTGCTGAACTGTGTTCCAAGCTTTGGTCTTGAGAGCCTGCTGGAGTCTCAGGTTGGAGTGTACATCACCTTGCCAGCCTGATATAATCAGATGAAATAACTGAAGTCATATGATGGGGAATAAGAAGTGTGATAAAGGAAGAAGAATAACAAGGAAGGAAATTTTTAGCCATTCTCAGGAGAAGACAATGGGTTGGGAACACTGCCTACATGCCAACACTTCCCAGGATGAATTTACAGAATGCCAGCAGGTCGAATGTGAAAACAGTGTTTAATGGCAAAGTTTAGAAAATCACAAAAACTGTCACTACTGTGGAATGGATCTTTAACGTGGTAATGCATATTTTGAATTCTAGAAGAAGGACATGATATTTTCCACTTTCCAACCTTTTAGACCAGCACATTAATGTCCTTTTCATAGAATATTTCTCTCTAGTGGTTTTCCAGGGAAAGTATTTTGGGTAGAGCTGTTGTAAGTTAATACACAGTATTTAAATTCTGAAATAACCATGCAGTTTATCACACAGTCAAATGTGTTTATCAAGTTGATTGTAAGGTTTATAATAGGCATAAAATACAACAGAGTTACTCTAATGGTGGAAATATAACAACCAAATATTCCTAAAGGCAAAAAACAAAACAAAACAAAACAAACAAGAAAACCCCCAAAACCTCATAGCGCCAGAGAGTGGAACACTGGTTTCCAGGGGCTGGGGGTGGGAAAATGGGGAGATGTTAGTCAAAGGGTACAACCTTTCAGTTGTAAGATAAATAATTTTTGGGAATCTAATATACAGCATGGCGGCTATAGTTAATACTGTACTGTATACTTGATGTTTGCCAAGACAGTAGATCTTGTGTTCCCATCACACCAAAAAAAAGAAGGTAACTATATTAAGTTGGCTACGGTAATTACTTCACAATGTATACATATATCAAATCATCAGATTGCACACCTTAAATCAGGGGTCCCCAACCCCTGGGGCCGAGGACCGGTACCGGTCCGTGACCTGTTGGGAACCGGGCCACACAGCGGGAGGTGAGTGGCAGGTGAAGGAGTGAAGCTTCATCTGCCGCTCCCCCCGGACCATCCCGTCCGTGGAAAAATTGTCTTCCACGAAACCTGTCCCTGGTGCCCAAAAGTTTGGGGACCGCTGCCTCAAATACATGCAGTTTGTATTTATCAGCGCCTCCGTAAAGCTGGAAAAAATTTACATAAAATATGCTGCCACTAGGGGGCAGAAGAGGATCGGTGCAAAGGGAAACCTCCCCCAAATTGCTGCCCAATTAAAAAACTCCTTTCACGTACTGAAAATGAAATGAGATCTGATAGGTTTTTCTCCTTTCTGTGTAAACAGATAATAAAGGTATTAAAATATTCTTCTTACTTCTATTACCATAGACGGATGCTTATTTTGGTATGTACATAATTTATGCATAAAATTTTTTTGTTTTTAGAGTAAAAAGCATATCCAGACTGGGAGCTCCTTTCTGATTTTATAAAAGTAAATCCTGATTTTCAAAACCTGAGAGCTCATTAGCCTTTTGACAGTTCAGAAAGAGATACTGTTACCATAAGTAAAGCTTGACCTAGAATTTGTGGAATTTTAATCTCCTAATGGATTGAAAGGTTCTCCATTAATCCTCCAACGTATATTTATTACGATCTTTTCCTGCCTATTTTGCTTTGTGCTTGAAGTATATTTTTTCCTTTCAATGTTTCTTCTTTTATAATCACCGTTGGAGAAGAACAAATATAACTGAAAAGACAGCAAAATGGACTTGCGAGTGGAGGTTTGTTTGCCTGGTGGGCTTCTCAAAGCCTGTCTTTGCTTAGAGCACCAGACCCCACCATGCTCTTCTTTAGCCTGGACTAGCTTATCTGTATAAAAATGTCTTATGAGAATCCTCTTCTGGGAGGATTGTCTAACAGGGAAGTGCATTACTGGGTCTGATATGGTAATGGAGGGACCTTCCCTCTACGGGGACCACCCCCTCTCTTCTTCCTTTCCCTAAAGTGCATGCTTGTCTCTAAGACAATTTTCCTGGTGAGGAAAGTCCTAGAGGAGGGTTGCGTCTCCTCAAAGGTGGCAGTCATCCCCTGGGCCGTAATCTGGGCAAGTTGTGGGTCCTCAGACAGCAAGACAGAAATCAGGAGGTGCAGGAGGGAGCTCCTGCCTTTCTTTGGGGGGTGTTCTCCTGGGCTGGACTTGGGGGTGTTTGGACATGCTTGAGGGGAAGCCTGGGAGGCAGGGAGGGGGCTGAAGAGGTATGAATTATACCACATAACCTGGAGTATCTAGTTGCCCATTTATTCTCCTCCTGTTCTCTCTTAGATATTAGTGGTTTATAAAAGTTTTGGCCTTATTTCGGTTGAAGGGAATTTAAGGAAGAGTTAAACTTTCAGGTGAGAAGCATGCCTCCCTGTGAGGCCCTGTGGAAGTGGTAACCTTCACAGATGAGACACTGAAAGCAGGAATTTGAATGTCAGGGTCACAGGACTAGCCCCCCCTCCCCACCAGAGTCCTTGTTCATTGCCATTGAGAAGGCTGATGGAGTTCTCTCACTCAGAATAGGACATGAGGAAAGAGGGGACGGTGGGGTTTTCTTCAAAAATGCTGCAGAGAGCTACCCTCAAAGCTTCGCCCTTGACAAAGTTCTCTCAAATCTCTCAATTATATTAGGCCGAGAAGATCATTTAGGTGATTTATCTTTATTTACTATCGACTCAGAAGTGACTGCCTCACCCAACTGTTTTCAGGTGAGGAAACCAAAAATTGGTTCTGAGAGGTTAAGTGAGGCCCCCAAAGTCGCAGGGTTGAAGTCGGTGTGAGGGCTAAAACTACAGTTTCCTGAGTCCAAGTTGTTTTGACACTGACCCAGGGAGGGCGGATCCCACTTTCTTGGCCACGTGGTCCTCTGCAATGAGACAGAAGCTGCAGGATACGGGGAAACAGAGACCAGTCACTAAGGGTTCCTACTAGCTCTTTATTTTCTCCCCAAGATTGGGTAAGTGCTAAACAATATAAGACATTAACTGCATAGTCTGCAGCCCTGTGTGGGAAGAGGAATATTTTCAAGGACTCTGGGACCCCGAGCCGTGTGGGTCACTGGGTGAAGGACCAGACATAGAAAGATTCTCCTGCTATAGCCCCACAGCCAAGCCCGAGGGTGTGACAAGGTGAGTGCTTCAGAGGAGTGTGTGTGAGTGTGTGTGTGTGTGTGTGTGCGCGTGTGAGACATCACATCGTTACCCTTTCTCTTTGTACGGTACACTGAAGGGCAAAGTCCTCTTCATTGTTAGTCAGACGTGAACGAAGGATGTCATCTCAGTTCCAAACAAAAGGGCGTTGGAAAGAAATATCCAGTCATTCCATTTTCTCCTCCCCAGCGCCCTTTTACCTCCTGGGAAAGAGACGCCAAGATGCTGATGACGATTACTTGGTAATCTCAGATGATCGACGTCACGTGTTCCTGTGAAAAGGCAAACCATGGTGTGGCCCCGTCCGTGCTCCTGGCCTCGCTCCAGCAGGGAGCTGCCTGGGGCAGCCCGTGTCCCTGAGCAGCAGTTAGCATCGATCACTCGGCCGCCACGTGTCAGCGTTGTTCTTAACTCTTCACGTCTTACGGCAGGTAATCCTTCCATATGCCTTGTAAGATAGGGGCAATCTACAGATAAGACCCTGACAGAATGAGGTTAAGTATACATCACATGATAGTAGGGGGAGAGCCGAGCTCACATTCTAGCAAGCTGGCTCCAGAGTGTGGGCTCCTGACCTCTACACCACCCTGCCCCCTGCTAGCATTCACCTGACTTCCACAGAGCCCTACGGACCTAGATTAAATCCTGCAGAGTTTACTCACAACCCCTTAGGTTCTGGTGTGATCACATACATGGAAGTTACTCTTGTTTGGGAGGGCAATCCATAGTAAAAACCGGAGTTCAATGAAAAAATCACTCTGGTACGTACTCAAGAATAATGTGAACTGGAGTGTCATTCCCTGAATTTGACTCATTAATACTGTTTTCAAGTAATACAGCTAATGTTTATTGAAATATTACTTAGTACTTAACTAAACGTAAAGCAAGTGCTTTACATGTATTACCTCTTAATCCACCCAGCAATCAAATGTACTGTTATTGTCCTGGGTTTAAAGATGAATTTAGGGTTACTGTGTAATTTCCCAATGTTATATAGCTTCTTCAAAGCCAACACTATGACTCCAGCGCCCACATTCTTTGCCACTGAGTTATATCAGTGCCCTAGTTGGCTGGTTTGCAGTTCAGGATGGACATCTTTCCAACTAGTTAGCTTTCCTGAAAATTTGGGAGCAGGATAAATTTGGTCTCCGTGTTCCTGAATTTTGTTTTGCTAATTCTGTTCTGCTCTTGAACCATCTGTGTGCCATTCTTTCTTTCTTTAGTATTTAGCTCTCATCATCTGGCTTTGATTTGCTCAAACTCTTTCCTCTGTGCGATTTGTATTGTTTTAGTTTCTTTTTCTATGGAAACCATTTTTTTTGCAGTTAACTTAATAATACATGTTTTACTACTTTGAAGTCTTATTCTTTCACTTTAATCATGGAATTTATATAGCACTATGATAGATATTTTCAGTAAAAATTATTTATACATATATAATTTTAAATTTATAAAATGTCGGCCCTGCAAGTATCCTTATGAATTGTTTGTCAGACTCGCTTGCTGATGTCACTTTTTTCACATGGCACGATTTGAGGGGTGTAGAAAACTGTCTACCTTAAATACTTGTTAATGGAATAGAGAAATAAAGTATTATATCCAGAAAGTCCTCTGAAAGGTCATCCCAGAAGGACCGTGTATTAACTTACTGCGTTGTAATAGCCAAACAAGTTGCCCCCTTCTCCCTGCCAACACCCCAGCCCCCATTCAAGTGATAGTGGGAACAGCCAAGTTCACACAACATGTCTTTGCTTTCACAGCTGACTGGGCAAACATGGGCCGATATGTCCCTTCTCAAATCTCTGAGACCAAGAGATTCTAGACAGTTGGCTGTTCTCCCAAACAGAGGAGATATAAACCAGGACTTCACTAAAGAGGAAGGATGAGGGAGATGCTAGAGAATGGATTTCTTGGTTTCTCCAGTGTTCTAGTCACAGTTTTGTCTAATCCATTTCTTATGGACAACACTGTCCATAATGTACTCGACTCTGCCTTACTTTTTGAAAGCTTCCTAAAAGTGTGAGTAATTCCTGGTTTACCCCTACCTTCCCTGTTCCTCCTGGACACAGGTTTCACACCGTCTCAGGTTGTCCTACTGGCCCTGGAGACCTGTGCTCTGACAGCCTTGTTTGAGATCTTTGGCTAAATACTTCGTCGCTGGGTGTCTTCCCATACCTCTGACTTTCAATGTATTTGGCAGCCCATTCTCACCTACTATGTTTTGGAATTATAAAAAGTCCCTGAATTTTATTAAAAGTGGAGCTTAACTCTCTGTTCTCCATTCTCCTAGTTGGTTTTGGGTGATATGCTGAAGGAGAAGAGACTAGCCTTATAATTTCCAGCAATGAATCTGGGAGGCAAGAACTTTAGCTTGTTGAAATAACAATCATAGAAGGTTGACTTTCCTGAGCAAGAAATGTGAGGAGAATGAATAATATCAGAATACCAAACAATTTCTTTATGGTGAATTCTACCTAAGTAAAGACACCTGTGAGATCTGCATGAACGACAACACATGGAACGCAGAACTGATGTGAATTAGCTGCCATTGCTTTCCACAGTCAACCTTAGGGTGCTCTGGAGATCTCTGCTGTAGTCTTTTTTTTTTTTTTTTTTTTTTGAGGTACGCTGGCCTCTCACTGTTGTGGCCTCTCCCTTTGCGGAGCACAGGCTCCGGACGCGCAGTCTCAGCGGCCATGGCTCACGACGCGCAGTCCCAGCGGCCATGGCTCACGGGCCCAGCCGCTCCGCGGCATGATGGGATCTTCCCGGACCGGGGCACGAACCCATGTCCCCTGCATCGGCAGGCGGACTCCCAACCACTGCGCCACCAGGGAAGCCCTCTGCTGTAGTCTTACGGGTATTTCTGATTTTGTTTTTGAATCTAGTATTGTCATTTGGTGTTTCCATCTCTAAAATTCTTCGCTCAAATGCTTTCCATATTCTTCCCTGTGACTTTTATTTGGACTTGCCAAGCCCCTGACTCTACTGTGCTTTTTTTCCTTCTACCTACCACCAATCAACTAGTGTCTACTTAGCAGACTAGGTGGGTTTCTGCGTTTTTAAGGTAATATGAACGTGACAGGGCAACAGTTAGTCTTCATTTCCATTAAGGCTTCTGTAAGCTGGAATTATCAAGAGGATATAGGAAATCTATGGATGTACCTTACATTCAAGATATGAGCAGAAGTTGGAATCAGGTATGAATAAGGGAAGTTATGTTTTCCATCTGAGATTGGAAATGTTTAGATAACGATAGTGTTTGGCCCACCAAGGAGTGACATCCTAAGGGAGGTGGTGTGACAGAGAGGCTTAGATGAGGGTTTGTTACCTCTATAGTTGGTACCTGCAGGAATATTATCTAAAACGAAGTGCTCAATAAAATGCATTAATGGGTAGTATCAAAGTGGCGTGGTGGGTGGGGACAGTGGCTGGACAGAGATGCCCTGAAGCAGTAGATTCTTCCAGGTGTTACCGTAAAATAATCCACAAAACATGCGTGGGACTTCCCCTTTCCTTTTCCGACTCTGCCCTTCTCTTATGCTTCTCCTTGTTATTCATTTTCTCCTTCAGGTTTGCCCTAAGTGTTCATTTTGCCTTGTATAGGATTGTGAGATGTTGTAGATGGTTGAAGAGGTTAGTGAGCTCACACCTGAAGAGGTGGCCCTTCTTATGCCATGTAGACGCCCTAATATTACAACCGAATATAGAACTATTCAACCAGGGTCATAAGATGAGCCTTTGAAATACTGGAAATAGAATACTTGCCTTTTAAAGCATGGTTACAATCCTATAGTAATTATGATAAATCATACTGCTTCTAGATGTTGCTTCTCGAGACAAATAATGTGCCTCCTAGTTCCATGTATTAAGGAGAAAAGAGGTGCATAGGCTGTTATCAAGGCAAACATGATCAAGTGCATATTTTCCAAATTCTATATTTGATTATTTCAATTTTTTATGAAGAGCAATTTCCATAATATGCAAGTCATTGTCCATTAGGGTACTGACCATTATGCACTTTCCAAATGAGGAAAGTCAGTTATATCAGAATAATTAAGGGAGAAATCATATACATGTTTTTTAAATGAAATAATATGGTGTCACATTCTTTTAAACTTATCTAAATTCTCTCACACGTTGTATCTCTTGAATTGATCTCATTCTTCTCCAGCTGTGTACCTTTTTTTAATAAGATGATTCTGTTTTTTTGTTTTAATAAATTTATTTATTTATTTTTTGCTGCATTCGGTCTTCGTTGTTGTGCGCGGGCTTTCTCTAGTTGCGGCGAGCGGGGCCTGCTCTTCGTTGCGGTTCACGGGCTTATCATTACCGTGGCTTTTCTAGTTGCGGAGCACGGGCTCTAGGCACGTGGGCTTCAGTGGTTGTGGCTCGTGGGCTCAGTAGTTGTGGCGCAAGGGCTTAGTTGCTCCGCGGCATGTGGGATCTTCCCGGACCAGGGCTCAAACCCGTGTCCCCTGCATTGGCAGGCGGATTCTTAACCACTGCGCCACCAGGAAAGTCCCTTATGTCTCTTTTTATTGTACTGAATGCATGCTTTTCAAGTCCCAGGAAAGAGTCTTTGTCAAATTTATATTTGTCTTCTTTAGTTCCCAGAGCTTGTGAATGATATCAGAGTGGGAAATATTGTGAATTATTCTCAATAATTGGAACTTTGGAAATGAAATTAGTGCTCCAATGCAAGTAAAATAAAATGTTTTGCCCGGAGTGCATTAATTCTAATTTTATTACCCATCTACTTTATGAAGTTTCTTTACTTTTTATGTGGAAAAAGTAAGGAATAGAATTTGCTATACACATTTCAATTATGAGAAACTCTATAGTAGAATAAGCCCAAATTAAAGAATGTCTTCCACTTTAGAGCAAAAATTTCCATTGCTATTATCTAGGAAAGGGAATCTTTCAGTCCCATTTCCCAAATGAGATATCCCTTTCTAAATAGCACATGCTACAATTTCCATGTGCAAGATATACATTTAAAAAGCACTAAAGGCTTCCCTGGCGGAGGGGCTGGGCCCGTGAGCCACGGCCGCTGAGCCTGCGCGTCCGGAGCCTGTGCTCCGCAACGGGAGAGGCCACAACGGTGAGAGGCCCTCGTACCGCAAAAAAAAAAAAAAAAAAAAAGCACAAGCTATCTTATAAATATAAATTTACAGTAGGTTTATAAGTATCTAATAAATATTGTAAACCAAACTCAAAATTTTCACATACTAGATGTATCAGATCATGTTTGGTATTAAAAAAATCTTTAAATAATGAGATATTCACAAAGTAATACAATGGTTACAAAACTTATACCAGTACTTAATCCACCTCTCCAAATTAATACTATGTGATTAATTTCTTCACCATCTCTGTAATTATTTTTATCCCTTGCTGGAATTGCAGGGCTACCTACACAACCCAGAGGAGAAGAAATACCATTTCAGGCCTCAAAGTTACTGGTTTGGGGATTTGGGATTGAATATGGCATCTGAGTGCCCCTTCTAGGATGATTTGATCAAGCAGGTGCTTTTCAGGATAAGCCTAGAGAGTTAGGTTGGTATGAAATTGTGTTGAGTCTCAAATACAAGACTAGGATTTTAAACTTATTTTGGTAGAGATTATTGTTGAATTTTGATTAGGGGAAGTATGGAATGAGGGCTGGGCTTTAGGTAGATTGTAAAGCTTCAAATTGTTTTCATTTACTTCAATGTACAAATTCTACTTTGAATAATTGTAGAAATCTGACTTTTGTTCTGAAAAATTTCCCCTAGATTTATTGAGGTATGGTTGATAAACAAAAACTGTGACATATATATACATTTAAAGTGATAAATGTATATATTTAAAGGTGTACAAAGGTATATATTTAAGGTGATGTTTTGATATGCATACACATTATGAAATGATTACACAGTCAAGCTAATTAACATACCATCACCTCTAGCTAGTGGGAAGCAGCCGCATAGCAGGGAGATCGGCTCGGTGCTTTGTGACCACCTAGAAGGGTGGGACAGGGAGGGTGGGAGGGAGATACAAGAGGGAGGGGATATGGGGATATATGTATATGTATAGCTGATTCACTTTGTTATACAGCAGAAACTAACACAACATTGTAAAGCAATTATACTCCAATAAAGATGTTAAGAAAAAAAGAACCATAAACAAAACAAAGCATACCATCGCCTCACATAGTTACTACTTTTTTTTTCTTTTGTGGCGAGAACACTTGAGATATACTCTCTTGGCAAATTTCAAGTCTGCAGTACATTGTGTTTTGAAATTTTAAAAAATCAGGATGTTTAGTAGGTAAAACCAAGAAAATCGTTGAGAATTAGCAAACAAACACCTGTCTCTCTTTTCTTTTTTTGTGCTCAGTCTATATCATTAGTTCTCAAATACAATGATTTTTTTTGTCTTCCTTCCCAGAGGACACTTGGCAATGCCTGGAGATTTTTTTTTTTTTTTTTTTTTTTTTTTTTGCGGTACGCGGGCCTCTCACTGTTGTGGCCTCTCC
>NC_041223.1:84302129-84317946 GCF_002837175.3 Physeter macrocephalus
GGGAGGGGGATGGAGTGCGGGGCGAGCCTGCGCGGCAGAGGCCGGCGTGAGGTTGCACCAGCCTGAGGCGCGCCGTGCGTCCTCCCGGGGAAGCTGTCCCTGGATCCCGGGACCCCGGCAGTGGCGGGCTGCACAGGCTCCCGGGAGGGGCGGTGTGGAGAATGACCTGGGCTCGCACACAGGCCTCTTGGTGGCGGCAGCAGTGGCTTTAGCGTCTCATGCCCGTCTCTGGGGTCCGCGCTGATAGCCGCGGCTCGCGCCCGTCTCTGGAGCTCCTTTAAGCGGCGCGCTTAATCCCCTCTCCTCGCGCACCAGGAAGCAAAGAGGGAAGAAAAGGTCTCTTGCCTCTTCGAAAGCTCCAGACTTCAACCGGACTCCCTCCCGGCTAGCCGTGGTGCACTAACTCAAGGTAAACTTTTAATAATTAAAAAGTAACAAGAAGCGGTGATCATATTCTTAAAGTGCTCTTAGAAAGCCCACCTAAAGTTGTACTGATTTTGAAGTCATATTTTAGAAATGAGCAGCTTGAGTCTTGCATCAAGTCTTGTGACTTTCTTATCAGATTTTAGACTTTTAAACTTCTTAATTTGAAAAAGTTTCAAACTTCGCAAGAATAGAACAATGAATTCGTGCATACCCTTCATTGTAAATTCACCATTTGTTAACATTTTGCCCATTTTCTTTCTCTCTTCTCTCAATATGTATGTATGTATATGTTTTATGTTTACTTATTTTCTTGGCCTCCTAAGAACAAGGGGTTCTTTTTTTTTTTTTTTTTTTCTTTTGGCCGCACTGTGTGCAGCCAGGCCCTCAACAGTGAGAGCACGGAGTCCTAACCACTGGACCACCAGGAAATTCCCAGAACAAGGAATTCTTTACATAACCATAATCTCCATTTGAGAAACAATGATGTAGACTGACGAAAGAAAGAAGGAGAGAAAGAGAGAAAGAAAGAAAGAAAGAAAGAGAGAATGTGTTTAATTCTGTTTTTTTCTTGTTTTTTTTCCTGTTAGATATCTTAATTTAAAAAAAAATTTCAAAATGGAATGTATTGTTCTGACTTGAAATTTGCTGCCAGTATGTCTCAAATGTTCTCACCACAAAAAATAATGGTAACTATGTGAGGTGATGGATATGTTAATTATCTTGATTATATAATTATTTCACAATGTATATATATGTATATAATCATTTCATTTTAAATCTATATAATTTTTATTTGTCAATCATACCTCAGTAAAGCTGGGGAAAATTTTCAGAACAAAAGTCATTTCTCTACAATTATTCAAAAGAGAACTTTTGCATTGAATTAAATGAAAACAATCTGAAGCTTTGTCAATCTTTTAAAGCTCAGTCTTCATTCTGTACTTCCCCGTAAAGTCAACGATAGTTCTAAAAAAATAAGTATAATCAAATTAAGAAAAGTTAAAATCATTATATTATCTAAATATAGCCCTTATTCAAAATTTGCCACTGTGCCAGTATTATCATTTATAGCATGCCATATCTCCTTTAATGTGGAATATTTTCTGCTTTTTTTTTTTTTTTTTTTTTGGTCATTTATGACTGACATTTCAGGAGAAGACAGGCCAGTGATTTTGCAGAATATCCCTCAATTTGGGTTTGTCTGACCTGCATTTTTATTCAGGTTATGCATCCTTTGCAGGGGTCCTACTATGTAAATGGTGCTGTGTCCTCACTGCATTACACAGGAAGTACCTAATGTCAGCTTGTCATATTATTATTTTTTCCAGATTTATTTTATTTATTTATTTTTTATTGAAGTATAGTTGATTTATAAATATCTATTAAAAATCATCATAAAAAATTATTCTGGTGATGGGAACAGTTGTTCTTAAGTAAAACAAAATGAAATAAACCTGTATGCTCTTCATTATGAAAAAAATGTGTTAGTTTCTGGTGTACAGCAAAGTGATTCAGTTTTACATATATACAATATATATATTCTTTTTCAGATTCTTTTCTATTATGGCTTATTATTAATGATATTTGATCATTAGGTTAGGGTGGTATCTTCCAGATTTCTCCATTATAAAATTATAATTTGCTCCCTTTGCAATTAATAAATTGTCTGTGGGGAGACATTTTAAGATTGTGCAAATAATCTGTTCCACACAAAGTTGCAACCAGTGATTTTAGCATCCAGTGATGGTTCTTGCCTGACCCAGTTGTTGGTTTAAAGATTGCAAAAAAGTAACATTCTAGCTCTATTATTCCCTGTACATTTGTTAGTTGGCTTTCTACTTTAAAGAACATAGTCTCTTCATTAATTTGTTGTTTGTTTTGGTATTGGTATGAAGTCATGGGTTGTTTTTATTTAATGTGCTATAATCCATGGCTTTCATGATTCATGTTGGTGCTAAAAAATTATTGAAAGTTTGGGCACTGGGGCCCCTGTTAGGCTGGCTCCTGTGTCCTTCTGATATGTTCTCATCAGTTTTTGAGCCCTACCTTGCTTGCTGGCACAATAATATATTTCAGATTCAACTTATCACTTTCCCTGGAACCAGCCTCTCTCCTTTTAGTTAGAAATGGCATTTAGAAAACAAGATCTGGGTGTCAGGTGTGCCCTGACTGGGGATGGCTTGGCTTCTAGACCTTTTCAGCAGACAGGGTTAGAAATGGATTTCTTTCTTTTTTTAAATTTATAAATTATTAATTGTGGTAAAATCCACATAATATTTACCATTTTAAACATTTTTAAGTGTAGTGTTGAGTACATTCACATTGTTGTGCAACCAATCTCCAGAACTCTTTTCATTTTGGGAGACTGAAACTATCCATTGAACAAGAACTCTTCGTTCCCCTATTCCTCCAGCCCCTGGCAACCACCATTCTAGTCTCTGTCTCTATGAATATGACTGCTCTTGGTACCCATGTAAGTGGAATCATATAGTTTTTGTCTTTTTGTGACTGGTTTATTTTATTTTTGATTTATTTTTATTTTTATTTTTTTATTTTTTATTTTTTTTGTGTGTGGTATGCGGGCCTCCCTCTGTTGTGGCCTCTCCCGTTGCGGAGCACAGGCTCCGGACGCGCAGGCCCACCGGCCATGGCTCACGGGCCCAGCCGCTCCGCGGCACGTGGGATCCTCCCAGACCGGGGCGCGAACCGGGTTCCCCTGCATCGGCAGGCGGACGCGCAACCACTGCGCCACCAGGGAAGCCCCTTGATTTCTTTTTAAATCATGAATCAGTAGGAGTATTTTTGAAGCATTATGTAATAGATTTTTATTAAAGTTGAAACTTTTTTGACAAATGCCATTTTTTGAAATAGATGAAACTTCCAGATATGTTTTTTTATAGTTGAAATGTTGATCAAGTAAATTGGTATCTAAAAATATTTGTCAGTTTCACTAAATAATAAATACTTGGCCTTGGTAACATGAATCTCATCTACTTTTCCTGAAGACACTTATTATTTTTTTCTTCTGTGATGTGTGAGTACTTGGGAAAGAGAATATTATTTAAGATCTATTCCGCTTAAACAGAAAAGGGATAAATCAATTTGTAAGTAGTTAGTAAAACTATCCCAGATGAGCGTGATTTTTATGTCATATTTTTCTAACTGGAGCACTAAAAAGTCGCTTAATCATTTTAGAAGAAATATCACATATATCTATGCATCTATGTGTATGTAGGACAGAAAGATATATTGAAATGTGAAACATCTAACTTTTTACTGGAGTGTTCCAAATATATGAGGTGATGCTTTTAATAATTGACCAGAGATGCCAAAAATTACTGAAGACTGTAAAAGACAGACACTTTGGAGCTCCATGTGATTCAGAAGATTTTTGGATGGGTTTCCAAAGTCTGCACTAGACAGAGTATTTGAACAAATTTGGATTTGATTTGTGAAAAGTTTTCTTAACATATTATTCAGTTATGTATTTATCATGTAGTAGTGAAAGTTGCTTGAGCACTAGTTAAATACGAGCAAGACATTCTAAGCACCCCCTTTCTCTTTATACAGCTAAAAAATTTGTAGACAACTACAATGTCCTGGTTCTTTATTTTATTATTTTATTGAAGTATAGTTGATTTATAATGTTGTGTTAGTTTCAGGTGTACAGCACCGTGATTCAGTTTTATATATATATATGTATGTATATACGCACACACACATATATACACATATATATATTCTTTTTCAGATTCTTTTCCCTTTTAGGTTATTACAAAATATTGAGTATAGTTCCCTGTGCTATACAGTAGGTCCTTGTTGGTTATCTATTTTATATGTAGTAGTGTGTATATGTTAATCCCAAACTCCTAATTTATCCCCCCCTTCCCCTTTGGTAACCATTAAGTTTGCTCTCTATGTCTGTGGGTCTATTTCTCTCTTTGTACTAGTTCTTTAAGGTGGTATAAATTAGCATTATCTTTTGGATTCGGACTGAAGAACTCTGATGAAATCCACTGTGAAGTATGGGACCAGGCAGTGGGAAGTGAGAACTGGTTCCCCAAAGCAAGGTTTTCATTAAGCCACTTAATCACTGGGCCAGAAGACCCCTAACACCTTAAAGATCATCTCGTCCAAAATGCTTTAACTCTGTCTTACAGAGATTGCCAAACCTACACCCTCATTCTTACCTAAGGCTTATCATTCCATCTTTAGAAAACTCTGACTGCTGGAAAATGATCTCCTTATAGCTTTTACCCACTTATCCTGGTCCAGTTCATTGGAGCCATAGAGAAATGTCTTATCTCTAATCATGACCAGATTTCAAATATTTAAAGGCAATATGATTTCATTTTCATAAAGTGGAATCTTTCATCAGTATAACCCAGGGCTCAATTCAAGAGACAGAACAGTTGCAGAAAAGGAAAACAAAGCGAACTGGCAGAGTTTAGGACCTGCTCTCCCACGCCGTAACTCAGAACGAGATTTGTCAGTTCTGCCAGCCAGGTGTAGCTTCCCCATCCTACGATGCCCAGCCCCTATTGTCAGTCAGCCGAGTGCGGGCGTATTGCAAATTCCATAGCCAGCTCTCACAGTGCTTTGCTGGTTTTAATGGAAAAAAGTTGGCACTCATGGATAAATATATACTTCCCTTGTAGCAATTCGGGGATGAGCCTAACTTGCTGTTTCACAACTAAGCGGGGCACTGGTAACTATCATTCTTGACAAAACAGGAGGGACTAAGTGTGAAGAAGCATTTTTAAGCTGTCATTGGGATGGGAGATGCTCTGGAATTTAAACAGTGAAGATCAGGGATGTCAAATGGCCTGCAGTGCATGAAATAGGCCCACACAATAGAGAACTGACCTACTGAAGATGCCGAAAGTATCTTCCTTCCATCATTTCATTTGATTAGAACACCGTACCACGTCTGAAGTGTCGATTGTTATAAAGTCATGTAAAAACTGTGTGAGACATGATGTGTGAATCTAAGAGCGCAGGAAGGAAGTATATCTTGAATTTGCTTCCAAATTCAAGGAAATTCAATTTCCTTGAATGTGCTCTTGAATTCTCCTTCCGAGACTATGCGCCTCGAAAGGGGTAGGACCCGTATCCAGCCCGGGGGTCAATGCTGGTGATGTTCAAAGTTGGGAGGAGGATACTTTAGACATTTTTTGGTAGGTTAATTCTTTATTTTGTGGGACTGTTTCATGCATGGCAGGGCATTTCACATCCCTGATCTTCACTGTCTAAATTCCAAAGCACCTCCTATCACTATGGTGGCTAAAAACGCTCCCAAACATTTCTAGCCGCCCTTTGTCAGCAGGGGATGGAGGAGGGGTAGAAGAGAGCGTGATGAGGAAGTGGGTAGCGGTGGTCTCAAGTGAGAACCGTCAGTCAAAGACAATCGCAGAGGTCTCTTTCCTCTTTCTAGTGATTGCTGTAGGCATGGGATCGGACACAATTCCGGCCAGTGAGGTGAGAGGGGGTCCGGGGAGGGCTTCTGGGAAAAGTTTAACCTATCGATAAAAAGAGAAGGAACAGTTTCCTGTCTGTGTCTGGCGACTGTGATAAAAATACAGCGACTAGAAACTGTGCTTTCCATTTGCTTGTGGATGAGGTGAATTTGCTGAAGATAGCTGAGCAAAAAAGGGGGCAAGAACCTGAACCTCTATGGTGCCGGTGAGCTGCTAAATCAATCAGTCCCGGACCTATTTTGTATTTTGACTTCTACTGTGTGAGATAATACATTCGTTATTGATTGAATCAACTGAGCCAAAGTTTTTAGTTACCTAAGTTGAAAGCATATTGAATGATATGCCTTATCCTGCTTTCTTCCTCCAACCCCCAATCTTAAGATGACTTTACTGAAACAAATAAAATTATTAAAAATTAAAAGTGGACACAAATTAAACATATTCACACCTGAAGCAAATACCAATGCTCTTTGAAAGACAGACCTGGGTGTGTCTCCTACACTATTCATTTGTCAGATTGAAAAAGGTCAAAATAATGAAGGCTGTGTCTTAATTCCAAGAAATGATTCCAAAACCAGAACCAATTCTACAAGTTTCCTTTTAAAAATTTACAGGTATTTGAATAATATTCACATGACATCCTGTCATGTCACAATATTCACTCATGGTGGCCCTTTCCTTTTATCTTTGCATTCTTATTTGAATCATAACATTAATTTTTGATGTTTTTTTTCCGGCTGGTGTTTCCCAATTCGACCATGGCTCTTGCCCGAAAATAAACACATGCTTGAAAACTAAGAGCAGTGTCTCATGAATGAATCTGTTAGTGGTGACCTTAACTCTTACTTTAACAAGGTGTAAACTTTTTCACAGATCTGTGGAATTTTAGTGCTTGGGTGGACATCAAAGGTAACCTAGCATGTATAAATCCCTTTGAATCCTTAATGGGAAGGGGAGATTGGATGGTGATGTGTATTTTGAAGTTGGTATAAATTCCGTAAGGGATAAGCATGCCATGGAGAAATACAAGTCACAGGTATTGAGATCAGAACAGTGGTACTTCTGTTCCCATCCCAGCTTTGGCATTTTTTCAGGTGTATGGTAGTACACAAACTATTCACTCCTGTTTCTTTATGTATAAAATAGGTTTTAAAATATTCGCTCTGCTTGTTTTGAGGGGTGGTTGTGAGAATTAAATGCAACAGTCACAACAATCCCAGCAACAATGTCCTGTTGGGTGAATTTATTCTGAGTAGGAACCATTGCAGACAAAAATTAAAAAAGAAAACCACAAAACTCTACTGATTGCTGGAACTACTTTCCCCCTTTTGTCGTTCAATGAACTCATCGTGCATTATCAGCCTCTGCTCAGACATCACTCTCCTCCAGAAGATCCTCTGCCTCCCCTCAAGTGCAGTCTAGATCAGTACTGGGCTCATCATCACTCAGTCACAGCACTTACTTGTCTCTGTCTCGGTCTTTGGCAGGGCTTCTCTGTGTGCCTGAGAACCCCGGGGAACTCAGTTAGTAAGAGATTACTGGGCCTGCTCACAGAAATCCTGATCCAGTAGGGCCTGAGACCTGCGAGTCTGAATGCTCAACAGCAGGGGATTCTGATGATACCTCTTTGGGCCACACTTTGAGAGCTCATTCATCGCAAGGGTGATCTCCCTGAGAATCAGGCTCTAATTGTCTTCTCTGTGTCTCCTTTTACTTAGAATGGGGCTAGGCATATAGTAGGTGCTCAGCTGACAAGTACTTAATGAACACCAACATTTTTTCTGAGGTTCAGTTTGTAGAAATATATAATGGCTTTGATTTTCCACACACAATTTATGCATGTTACAAAGAGCAATACACTCCTAAGAAATTCTGCCTTTTGTAGCCCAAACATTCAGATTTCTGAAATTACTGTATTCTGTTCAAATAGAAAGGAAACCTCTCAGCATGGTTTAGATGTCAGAGAATTGCAAAGACAGTACTCATTTATTTAAAAATAATTGATCACCTACTTTCAACGTGCATCCATTATGTTGGGTGCCACAAAGATAGAGGAATTACAAATAAATCTAAGCAGGATTTCAGTTGCTCAGGAGCTAGACATCCTGGGAAAATAAGATAAAGCCATGTGAAATAGGTCTGCATTAATACGAATGCCGGAGCGGCAGTTAGGCAGGGTACTGGGGGTAGGGATATTTAGGGAGGGATTTATGGGGCTGTTGGATCTTGAAGAACTGGAAAATGAGAGTGGAATCAACAACAAGCGTGGCTTTAGCAGGCAGGCTGTGTTAGAGAGGTTGTGGGGCTCTCGATAAACAGTGCTGCCTCCTTCCTGCCTCAGTGCTGAACAAACAGAAATAAACAGAGGACGAACCAAGATTGCATCTTCATTTCCGATAATGACTACATTCCAGATTCTAGTTTACTGTGAGAGCCAAAAGCTCTGCTAACTGATTCCTGTAGAACTAGCACAGTGGATGATGTCCACAGACGGCTTATGTTTTAGGAAGAGGAAAGGACTGAGCTGGGCATGCTCCCCCAAGCTGCTGTAAGTCACTGCATCTCCCTTGCTTTGAGAGATGGAAGGGGCAGCGAGGGGTCAGAAGTGTCCCCCAGTGGTGCTTCCTCCACCTGGGAGGAAACAAGAGTATGGAGGAAATGTTCCTTCTAGCATCCCTTTGCTTTGTGTTCTCGTCATTAGTGGGCGTGGCCATTGAGCTCAGGGCCCACTGGGGGCATAGCTTTCCCCCTTAACTGAGGCAGTCTGCTGTCTTTCAGGGCAGTCCTGATCTCACCTTCACAAAGCCACCCCTTATGACCAACTGCTGCTCTTTTAGCTTTTATTCTGGGACCACTGGTGGGCAGTATAAAATTTTGACCCAGAAGGTACAGGAGTGGGTTAAAAATATATTAACTAAATAAACAGACAACTTTGTGTCCAAGTGTGAAAATCATTTCCTCTTCTTTTTCCCATTCTAACTTATATCCAGCTGTGTGGTCCAGCATCCTCTGTCGAGCTTTCAGGGGGATTAAATAAGACTTTTAAATAAATCCAATAATAAAGCCCAGCATAAATCCTTTGCCTCTAAAGCAGGTATTAATTTTGTTCTTTCCACAGCCATACAGAGATGTCCAAAATCTGAATTTAAACTCCTGCAATTATAAAATTCCCTGAAATTAAAGACCCATATCAAAAGACATTAAAGTCCAAAATTAGATTCTCTTGGCTTTGTGAGTTAAAAGTATAAAGAAACTACAGTCCTTCCCATTTCTCATTTGACTCCTTCTCAGAGGTTCTTGGCCCCTGCGTAGACACCCAGACCTTATGTGTCACTCACAGGAATGAGTACAGTTGGTTCAGGGCTTCAGAAAATCCGATGCCAAGTCTCTGACAAACCTCCCTTTCAAAACGAGTCCAACGGGTCAACACAGCCTTATAGCACTGCTCCTACCAACTCAGAACCCAGTGGGTAGTGTGGACAAAGGTCCTGGAAGAAACCCAGTAGTGTCTGATGCAAGGAGTATAGAGGAAACAAAACAAAACAATACCAACTAACCAACCAACCAAACAACAGGAACAAAAACTTGGTTTTAGTTTCTCCAGGATGCCAATTAATACCAGCTGTCCAGAAACAACAATGAATGAACATAAGGTCAACTGGGAGATATTTCTCACCAGGTTTGTTTGAGGGAAAAAAATCCATCTCATTTCCACTGGTAGAAAGTGGTACCTAAGATATTGCCGTGTTCTTGCAAAGTTTAGAAATTTGCAGTGGTGGCAGCCCCGCCGCCTTCTCTTGTGTGCAGACATTTTGGTCCTGTGCTCCAGGGGCTGTTTCCACTGCCTCTTCATGCGGAATTACTTAGGCCTGTAAAATCCGCCTCCTGGGGAAGGCTTCTTTCTCATGTGTAATTACGTCCAAAATCCACTTGCTAGCCCTTGCTAGTGGGTGACTGCAGACGTATTGACGAACTGTGGTTGGTCATGCTACAGCTCCCTTCTTCGAAATGCAAAATGACATTCTGTGCAGCCAGTCCGGGGCTGCTTACTTAGTTCTGGCTCTAAAGACTTAGATCTAGAACTTGAGGGTTCTCAGCGGCACACGTAGGACTCTGCTGCCCTGCAGACCTGGCTGAGATACACAACAGGCTAAAGGACTGGGTGAGAATCGATTGTAACCTACAACTGAATCCTCTCCCCATCCTGCCTTTGAGGCCCACTGGTTTCTGCTGACACACCTATGGCACAAACCCCTCGTCCCACTGCAGGTTCCCTCAGATGGACAAGTTTAAGGGTAAGTTCGGCAGCTGTTCTTGAGGCTGCCTCTGAGGGCTCACCTCTCATTTGGTTCAGCCCATCCCCAGTTTGATTTCAAACTGGAAGCCCCACATCCTTGCCCAAGTGGCTCACAGCCCTACTCGAGGTGCTCCTCGTTCGCCCCTCATTTTTTTTTTTTTTTTTTTTGCGGTACTCGGGCCTCTCACTGCCGTGGCCTCTCCCTTTGCGGAGCGCAGGCTCCGGACGCGCAGGCGCAGCGGCCGTGGCTCACGGGCCCAGCCGCTCCGCGGCACGTGGGATCCTCCCGGACCGGGGAGCGAACCCGGTTCCCCTGCATCGGCAGGCGGACGCGCAACCACTGCGCCACCAGGGAAGCCCATTCGCCCCTCATTTTGCTCAAGGCCAGGTTTGCTGAAGACCCTCACCTTTACCGAGGCAATAGCCCCCCAGTGCCTAAAGAGACCCAATCCCACTTCACGCTGTCCAGGCCAAACTGTGTCTGTGCTCAGCTGCATTGAAGTCAGTTCTGTGCAGTGATCCAACCCTAGTATCTTGTGGGCAGGCATTTAGGAGACAAAGGCTGGGGCTCAAATGGGTATTGTGATGAGGCACTTGGACTTTATAGGTAGTGTTTTTATTGTTGTTGTCTATTTAATTAATTAGTTAATACATTATTTATTATTGAGCTGGAGAGTGTCAAAATGAACTGTGTATTTTTTTTTCTTTTTACAAATAAGGGCAAAGGTGGTACGTGGGTTGATTTAGAATGGATACAGAACTTTTTTTGGAGGCTATTCCAATAATGCTGGCCAGGGAGGTGGCAGGGGCAAAGGACATATTTTTGAGACATTTTCCGTAATTAGAATGGATAGGTGCCAGGCTCAGTGAGACCCAAAAATCCTGCAGAACAGTGCGATTGTAGACTTGGGAACACTCCATTCCCTTCTCTCTGCCCTAATGGCTGTTAATGGGGTTAGGGGACATCGCCTAGGGGGTCAAAGGAGAAACATTCATTAGGTGACAGTGGAGTGGTTATAACAGATGTCATGGAAGATTGTTAGCATGCCTGAGCTATTCCGATGTACAGCATTGGAATGCGTGTCTGTTTTCCCTCTCAGTCGTTGAATGATACCCTCCTGGCCTGAGATATGATCCATCCTGAAGGTAATTCTAGACATCTGGTGCTAAGACAGCGCTCTTGACAAATAGCTAACATTTTAAATAAAGGAAAGTATTACATCAGGGGATTCCATGTATTTCTCAAAACCAGATGACACTGAAGCCACTAGATGTGTCATTGTTAAATGGTCTTGTGGAATCTAGAGGGGTTGTAGTAATGAAGAGAATTTTGCAATTTCTCCAAATTTCTAAGCCTTAATTTAAAGACCATTCCCTGACAGACTCATCTCCTGCCTCCTGTGAAAGGAGAGATGTTACTTTTTATCCAGTGACTATTTGGCTATCATGTTAATGATGGCCACCTGTTTTCTTTAGACACAGCTGTTTTCTTTCATTCCAGGAGAGCCGGGCATGAAGTGTCTCACCCACTGTCAGCTCTTGGCTTTTAGAACCTGACCAGAATCCAGATAGACGCCATCTCCTAATGAATTGCAGCCTTACCATCCATAAGTGCTGTGAAGTATCTTGGCCGAAACTGGACAGCATGCAATTCACTCCAGAAGAAATGGGGATGGGATGTTTTTGTCTCAAGGGATCTGCCCACTTCTCTACACAGGGCCATTTGAAACTCACCACTGAGTATGTTTTAAAAAAATATGTCTTTATTGGAGTATAATTGTTTCACAATACTGTCTTAGATTCTGTTTCACAACAAAGTGAATCAGCCATATGCATACACATGTCCCCATATCCCCTCCCTCTGGCGTCTCCCTCCCACCCTCCCTATCCCACCCCTCTAGGTGGTCACAGAGCCTCACTACAAATAACTCAATTTCGTTTCTTTTTACGGCTGAGTAATATTCCATTGTATATATGTGCCACATCTTCTTTATCCATACATCTGTTGATGGACATTTAGGTTGGTTCCATGTCCTGGCTATTGTAAATAGTGCTGAATGAACATTGTGGTACATGTTTCTTTTTGAATTA
Source organism: Physeter macrocephalus (assembly GCF_002837175.3). Classification (NCBI taxonomy): domain Eukaryota; kingdom Metazoa; phylum Chordata; class Mammalia; order Artiodactyla; family Physeteridae; genus Physeter; species Physeter macrocephalus. The sequence continues at coordinate 84,314,421 of NC_041223.1, forward strand.
TGGTTTTCTCAGGGTATATGCCCAGTAGTGGGATCACTGGGTCGTATGGTAGTTCAATTTTTAGTTTTTTAAGGACCTTCCATACTGTTTGTATCAATTTACCTTCCCACCAACAGTGCAGGATGGTTCCCTTTTCACCACACCCTTTCCAGCATTTATTGTTTCTAGATTTTTTTGATAATGGCCATTCTGACTGGTGTGAGATGATACCTCATTGTAGTTTTGATTTGCATTTCTCTAATTATTAGTGTTGTTGAGCATCTTTTCATGTGCCTCTTGGCCATCTGTATGTCTTCCATGAAATGTGTATTTAGGTTTTCTGCCCATTTCTTAACTGGAATTTTTGTTTTTTTGATACTGATCTCCATGAGCTGTTTGTACATTTTGGAGATTAATCCTTTGTCTGTTGTTTCATTTGCAAATATTTTCTCCCATTCTAAGGGTTGCCTTTTTGTCTTGTTTATGGTTTCCTTTGCTGTGCAAAAGCTTTTAAGTTTCATTAGGTCCCATTTGTTTATTTTTGTTTTTATTTCCATTTCTCTAGGAGATGGGTCAAAAAGGATCTTGCTGTGATTTATGTCATAGAGTGTTTTGCCTATGTTTTCCTCTAAGAGTTTGATAGTGTGTGGCCTTACATTTAGGTCTTTAATCCATTTTGAGTTTATTTTTGTGTGTGGTGTTAGGGAGTGTTCTAATTTCATTCTTTTACATGTAGCTGTCCAGTTTTCCCAGCACCACTTATTGAAGAGACTGTCTTTTCTCCATTGTATATCCTTGCCTCCTTTGTCATAGATTAGTTGACCATAGGTGCGTGGGTTTATCTCTGTGCTGTCTATCCTGTTCCATTGATCTATATTTCTGTTTTTGTGCCAGTACCATATTGTCTTGATTACTGTAGCTTTGTAGTATAGTCTGAAGTCAGGAAGTCTGATTCCTCCAGCTCCGTTTTTTTCCCTCAAGATAGCTTTGACTATTCGGGGTCTTTTGTGTCTCCATACAAATTTTAAGATTTTTTGTTCTAGTTCCGTAAAAAATGCCATTGCTAATTTGATAGGGATTGCATTGAATCTGTAGATTGTTTTGGGTAGTATAGTCATTTTCACAATATTGAATCCTCCAATCCAAGAACATGGTATATCTCTCCATCTGTTTGTGTCATCTCTGATTTCTTTAATCAATGTCTTGTCGTTTTCTGAGTACAGGTCTTTTACCTCCTCAGGTAGGTTTATTCCTAGGTATTTTATTCTTTTTGTTACAGTGGTGAGTGGGATTGTTTCCTTAATTTCTCTTTCTGATCTTTCGTTGTCAGTGTATAGGAATGCAAGTGAATTCTCTGCATTAATTTTGAAACCTGCAACTTTACCATATTCAGTGATGAGCTCTAGTAGTTTTCTGGTGGCATCTTTAGGATTATCTACGTATTGTATCATGTCATCTGCAAACAGTGACAGTTTTACTTCTTCTTTTCCAATTTTTATTTCTTTTATTTCTTTTTCTTCTCTGATGGCTGTGACTAGGACTTCCAAAACTATGATGATTAAGAGTGGCAAGAGTGAATATCCTTGTCTTACTCCTGATATTAGAGGAAATGCTTTCAGTTTTTCACCATTGAGAATGATGTTTGCTGTGGATTTGTCATATATGGCCTTTATTATGTTGAGGTAGTTTCCCTTTTTGCCCACTTCCTGGAGAGTTTTATCATAAATGGTGTCGAATTTCGTCAAAAGCTTTTTCTGCATCTATTGAAATGATCATGTGGTTTTTATTCCTTGATTTGTTAATGTGGCGTATTACCTTGAGTGACTTGCATATGTTGAAGAATCCTTATATCTCTGGGATAAATCCTACTTGATCATGCTGTATGATTATTTTAATGTGCTGTTGCATTCTGTTTGCTAGTATATTGCTGAGGATTTTTGCATCTATGTTCATCAGTAATATTGGTCTATAATTTTCTTTTTTTGTGATATCTTTTTCTGGTTTTGGTATCAGGGTGATGTTGGTTTTGTAGAATGAATTTGGGAATGTTTCTCCCTCTGCAATTTTTTTGAAGAGTTTGAGAAAGATGGATATTAGTTCTACTCTAAATATTTGATAAAAGTCACCTGTGAAGCCATCTGGTCCTGGACTTTTGTTTGTTGGAAGATTTTTAATTATGGTTTAAATTCATTACTTGTGATAGGTTTGTTTCTATTTTCTAAATCTTCCTGGTTCAGTCTTGGAAAATTGTACCTTTCCAAGAATTTGTCCATTTCTTTGTGGTTGTCCATTTTATTGGCATATAGTTGTTTGTAGTAGTCTCTTATATTTAGACCTGCAATCTACCTAGAATTTTTTTCCTATTGTGAAAGGTAGGGTCAGGATTAATTTTTTTCCTCTATAGATATCCAAATTAACCATTTAGTGACAAGACCATTACATCTTTTTCCTACTGGTTTTAAATAATACTAAGTAAATGGAGTCGGGAATTCCCTGGTGGTCCAGTCATTAGGATTCTGCACTTCCACTGCAGGGTGCCCAGGTTCCATCCCTGGTTGGGGAGCTAAGATTCCACATGCTGTGCAGTGTGGTGCATCCAAAACCAAAACAAAACAAAAAGCTAAATGGAATAAAACCTAACAACAATGTTGTTTTTTCTAATACCCATACATCTTTTTGTTTATGTACCTGGAACCTATGGTAAAAGATTTCTCTCAATTTTTTTTTTCCTAAGCTGGACTTGTTTTTTTAGATACATGTTAGTGATCCTTAAACCAAGACGACCACAAGATCCAAGACTTGATTTGTGACCCAAGATGTGATCTGTCCTGGAGAATATTCCATGTGCACTTGAGGAGAAAGTGTATTCTGCCACTTTTGGTTGGAATGTTCTATAAATATCAATTAGGTCTCTCTGGCCTATTGTGTCATTTAAAGCGTGTGTTCCCTTATTTATTTTCTGTTTGGATGATCTGTCCATTGGTGTAAGTGGGGTGTTAAAATCCCCTACTATTATTGTGTTACTGTCTATTTCTCCTTTCATCGTTGTTAGAATTTGCGTTATGTATTGAGGTGTTCCTATGTTTGGGTGCATAATCATTTATAATTGTTATATCTTCTTGGATTGATCCTTTGATCATTATGTAGTGTCCCTCCTTATCTCTTGTAACAGTCTTTATTTTAAAGTCTATTTTATCTGATACGAGTATTGCTACTCCAGCTTTCTGTTGATTTCCATTTGCATGGAATATCTTTTTCTATCCCTTCATTTTCAGTCTGTGTGTGTCCCAAGGTCTGAAGTGGGTCTCTTGTAGACAGCATATATATGGTTCTTGTTTTTGTATCCAGTCAGCCAGTCTGTGTCTTTTGGTTGGGGCATTTAATCCATTTACATTCAAGGTTATTATTGACATGTATGTTCTTATTACCATTTTCTTAATTGTTTTGGCTTTGTTTTTGTGGGTCTTTTTCTTTTCTTGTGTTTCCTGCCTAGAGAAGTTCCTTTAGCATTTGTTGTAAAGCTGGTATGGTGGTGCTGAATTCTCTT
>NC_041223.1:84318093-84324918 GCF_002837175.3 Physeter macrocephalus
CTTGCTCTTTTTAATATTTTTTCTTTGAATTTAATTTTTATTAGTTTGATTAATATGTGTCTTGGTGTGTTTTTCCTAAGGTTTATCCTGTATGGGACTCTATGTGCTTCCTGGACTTGGGTGACAATTTCCTTTCCCACGTTAGGGAAGTTTTCCGCTATAATCTCTTCAAATATTTTCTCTGACTCTTTCTTTTTCTCTTCTTCTTCTGGGACCCCTATAAGTCGAATGTTGGTGCATTTAGTGGTGTCCCAGAGGTCTCTGAGATTGTCTTCAATTCTTTTCATTCTTTTTTCTTTATTCTGCTCCTCAGCAGTTATTTCCACCATTTTGTCTTCCAGCTCACTTATCCTTTCCTCTGCCTCAGTTATTCTGTTATTGATTCCTTGTAGCCTATTTTTCATTTCAGTTATTGTGTTCTCTATTAGTCCAGTGGTTTGGACTCGGGGTTCCCACTGCAGGAGCTTTGGCTTGATCCTGGGCTCGTGAACCAAGATCCCACAATCTGCCTGGGGTGGCCAAAAAAAAAAAAAAAAAAAAAGAAAGGAAAAAAAAGGAGAACAATAACAAAGTAAAAAATAAAATTAGACTAGGAAACTAACAGATATGTTAGGAAGAATATAAAAATATAGATGAATCAACAACCAGAATGTACATGAGTACCACAATAGTAAAAAAGAGAGGAGGAGGTAGAAGAAAAGAGTAAAGGAGGGGGAAGGCTTGGCTGTGGAGGGCAGGGCTTAAGCAAGGGCAAGATTTAGGCAGTGGGCGGGGCCAATGCTCATGACCCACCGGGCTGGAAAAGGCCCTGGAGGCTGTGGGGGGTGAGGCTTAGGCTCAAGGAACAGAAGGGGCCCAGGTGTGCCTTCGGTCTCTGGTCTCAGAGGGCAGGGGACGTCACCTGGGAGCCCAGCAGGCTTCCTGGGCTCGAGTGGGTGGGGCAAATGCCCTCCTCTCCTCTCCTGCTCCTCCAGTCTGGGAGGGTCCCTCCCTCCTTCCTCTCCTGATCTCCCCAGCCTCCCACCTATGCTTCCAAGGACCTATGCAGCCTGGAGGCGGCTTTGGAGGGCAGGGGATCACCTGGGAGCTCAGCAGGTTCCCCAGGCCAGAGTGGGTGGGACAATCACCCTCCACTCCTCTCCCGCTCCTCCTGCAGGGCCCCTCCTGCCTGCCTCTCCTGATCTCCCCCGCCTCCCTCCTATGCCCCCAGTACCTACGCGGCCTGGATGGGGCTTTGGGGCGGGGGGGTACCAGCTTGGGAACTCAGCAGGCTCCCCAGCCTGAGTGGGCCAGGCGATCACCCTCTGTTCCTCTCCAGCTCTTCCCAGAGAGTCCCTCCCACCTGCCTCTCCCGATCTCCCTGGCCTTGGGGTGCCGATCCTGTCTGACCTCCATTTCTCCTCCCCCTCAGTCCCCCTACATCCTACCGGTTCACTTTGGGGTTCCTCCCATCTCCTTGGGCATTAGAGTCCCCCACCAGTGGCTGGCAGGCGCCCTAGTTGTGGGGAGACGCTAACTCTGCATCTTCCCACACCACCATCTTGACTCTGCCTCCGTCACTGAGTATTTTAGTTAATAAAATGATTTACTAAAGTCCTAGTTAGAAGGGAAACATCTGGAGGAAAACAAGATTTGTTTTTTATGTTATTTAAAGGAAAATGTCACTTCATAGTGACCAGCAAAATGGGCCTGAGGAAGAACTGAGCCATGCTTACGGATAAGGCTTTGGGTCTAACACTGAGGAAGGTACAGGAATGAAGAGGATCTAGTCCCTGCCAAGAGGAAATTTGCAATGTCAGTGGGGCCTCCCTACTGTCTGCCATTGGCTGGACCTTTAGGACACGATCCCCTTGACAGGCTGCTGATCTCCATACCTAACCCCCAAAGCCTTCAGTGGAGACTGTTTTTGTAGATCCTGTGCCTCAGTCTCCCCAAACCCTACCAAACTAGCTATTTGCAACTTTATTAAAGGGCCCAGACATTTTGAAAAAGGGAATTTAATCAAAGGAAGGGGAAAGTAAAATAATGTACTTTGTAAGACTTTCTCTAAAGTTCAAAGTGCAAGTAGTTAGAAAGAGGTTAAGGCCTTCTTCCTGAGAAGGTTTGGAGCACAAGTCTCTCTCAGTGGGTTAAGGGTGGGTGGGGAGACCCTTTCTCCAGCCTTGCGTCCTTTGTGATGGACGGTGCGGGGCAGTGGCCTGATTTTCTTCCCATTACTCCTGTGAAACCCAGCAAGTACTTGCGTATCTCCCAATGTTAAACTTTAATTCTCAGACACTGGATAGTCTAAACGCCTAAAGAAGATACAATTATTTTTTTGTCTTATAATTTGCAGGCTGTTTTGTCTTTGTGTGCAGAATAGTATTATATTTATTCCTGTTTCCAGATCAACATACTTCAGGAACTGCAGGAGTAAGAAAGTATCTACATGCTCTTTTCTGTCTCTCTTTTTGCAAATACAAAGGTAATCTGTGAGAAGACAGTTTCAACAAAGACTTTTCTTAGTCAACGAGTTTATTCTCTGTTTTCATCTGAAGAAGGGAATAAGAGGGCCACTAGTCCAGTCACATCATTTCTAATCTTGTCAGTAAACCTAAATATCTTAATTATTTAATTAGCACTTTTTGGATTACTAATGAAATTGAACACGTTTCCGTACATTTGTCTGCCCAGTTGTGTATCTTTAGAAATTGCTTGTTCAAGTACCTTCCCATTTTCCTGTAGGCATGTCATATTTTCCTTACTAATGTGTAAAGGTCTACATTTTTGATAGTACACACTATCATGCAAAGTGAATGTGTTTTCTCCTCCTTAATGTACAGTAACTACTGTGTCCTGAGAAACTTAGGCCCTTCTAGATAAAGCCCTTCCAATTCTGTTCAAGGTAGAATGTCTTAATTCCAAGGAACAGGATAGAGAGTCTGTACTGAATAAGAAGTACAATACCTTATTTATATACTGCTTTACAATGTAAAAAGAATTTTTATACAGGCCATCACATTTGGAACCAAATGAGGTGTTCTCTGAGTTCTTAAACCAAATGGAATGAAGTCTCTTCATATATCTCACAGGATGTGAGTTGCACTGGATCGTTATTGTTTGTATTTCATGGGATGTTAGCCTCCTTGGCCCTGGGTTCTGCATGGGGTGAGCTGCTAGAACTCTACCCCTGGTCAGTGCTGAGTGATCAAGAGAACGGAGCCGCTTCTTTGGCTTTGACGTTCAGTTTGGCAGATTCAGGATTGGGCTGGGATTTAATGTATCTCAGTTGGAGGTGCCACTGCATTTTTAACAATCATTTTTAATTGCGGTAAAATATATGTAGCATAAGTTTACCATCTTAACCATTTCTAAGTGTACAGCTCAGTGGTATTAAATACATTTACGTGGTTGTACAACTGTCACCACTGTCCACCTCCAGAACTCTTCATCCTGCAAAACTTAAACTCTGTATCTATTAAATAATAATTCCTTATTACTTCTGTATTCTTACCATCTGGCAACCACCATTCTGCTTTCTGTCTCTATGGATTTAACTACTCTAGCCATCTCATATAAGTGGAATCATAAGTATTTGTCTTTTTGTGACTGGTTTATTTTACTCAGGACATTGGCATTTTGGGTGGAAAAATTCTTGGTTGTGTGCAGCTGTCCCTTGCATGATATTTGGTGCCTTGTGTGACCCTGGGACATTAGGACCCTGGGACACCTATGGAAACACCACTGTCTTGTGACTGTCAAAACTGAGGGATGGGAATGCTTCTTTGGCTGGGTCTCCAAATAAAACCTCCAAACCATCTGAAGTTGATTCTCTCCAAAGCAAATATGTATTTGAAATGTAAATAGCTCCTTATCCCGATCTGTGTAAACAAGCCCCAGATGCCACTCTCTCAGACCTGAGAAAGGCAAGCCAAGTTTCATCAAAGGCTCTTTCAAAGTCCAGTTCCTTACCGGGCACTTGTAAACCAGTTTAAATGCTCTGCTTGGAGTGCACAGTTCACATGGTTCACACTAGGCTGTTCGGAGCCCTTGACCTCTTGCAGGGAAAGCAACGACACCATCAGCTTCTCTTCCTCCTCAACCCCCTCCCCAAACAGCCAGTTTTGATAGTTTCACTTAATGCTTTCTGTGTAAACATTTTACCCCCATGTTTATTAATTATTGCATTTTCCAGTATGTTTTTTTAAGCAGAAATAACTCAGATAGCTTTGAAATTGTGCAAATAGCAAGCTTGTCTTAAAAAGCCAGAGAGGAAATTGGACTTGAGGTGAACAGCCTTCCTGGTAAAAGTGGGCACCTCCCGTAACTCTGGGCTTTCATGAGGCTCAAAGAACAATGGATCTTGGGGGGAGGGGTCTTACCCTTATTGCCACACGTACTCATCAACGAAGCCTGTATTTTTAAAAACATGTTTGTATTATAAAAGTAATGTGTCTATTATTAAAATATAGAAAACAAAGAAAATTATGAAGAGAAAGAATAAGAAGAAAGAGAAGGAAAAGTAGATCATGTGTAATCCTAGCATCACAAGTATTTATGGCTCACTTATTGGTTTATCAACTTCTGGTACATTTACATTCTTGCATTCAATTGTGCTAAACTGAATAATCATACAATTATGGAACTAAAATTGAATTCGGTGATCGATCAGTCCACCTTGCGCGTTCTATAATGAAACTCTGGAGGCAATTAAGTTCTTGCTAGTGGTTACACAACCCATTTGTAACCTTGTTTGGTAACCCTTCATTTGGTATGGTTGATAATTTCAATAATGCTTTAAAGTAAGTTGGAAAATTATAAAATCGCCCTCTTCAGGCTGCGTTTTGAGCTGTGTATGCTGTCTGCAAGTCTTTGTAGCTCTGACTCTCTGCCTCTGAGGTCTCATCCTAATTCTTCTTGGTTCAATCTTATAATGTATTTTCCCCAACTCACCCTTGACAACTGCTTTTAAAGGTTGTCTGATGTGATGCTAGCTAACACGGCATATATTATACCTAGAAAGATACATTGCAATAAGTCATGCTTCAGTTTGGTATGAAAAAGAAGCTCAGAACAAAATCTGAGTCTGCCCTTTATCTTGGGCCATCACCAGATTTCTCTAAGTCTTAGTTCCCATCTCTGTAAAATGGGATAATAATGATAATGAGATAATAAGATCAATTATGGCTCTTATATGAAACTAACAAAGTTCTTGGATAACCTTTATGATGGCAAGTTAGAATTTTTCTCAAAATTATGTAGTTAGTAAGAAATAAGAGCTTCCAGGATGATTAAAATGCTAAGAGGAGCTTAAAGTTATAGGGACATATTAGATGTGATTCTTATCTTTGAGGAAGGAAGGCACAACTGAAAAACACATGGTCAAATTAATGTGTCTAAGTTAATACAGCCACTGTGTATCCGTGGTGATGTTTCCTTTTTAGGAGATCCCATTAATGTGACTTAACCATGTAGTTGGTCTCTACCACATGGTTAAGGCATATCTTCTTAAGGATTCGCTGATGGTTATTTGTGCATTGAGTCTTCCTAGTCAGACGCTACATCTCTGGAGAGCCTGATCTGTTAATTATGTTTTCCATATATGCCTTGATGGATACAGCTCAGATCAGGCACATGCACAGCCCCAGGTGCATGAGCTCATGCCCCTCTGCAGTGGGGTTTTCAGTGGAGTAGTTTACAAAGCCCTGCATAGTCATATGACTTTACCTGCAGGGCTTGCTGGGTGGTGGGGACAGGATGGTGACGATGGGTGATTTGGGGATACAACCTTAGGCATCAATAAAGGGTAAAGAGGGAACAGAAGGATAGGTGGAAGGACTTCAGACTCCCAAGACAAATGTTGCTTACCTCTAATTTTGCCCAGAAGCAGGCCTGGAGGTAGAGAGTTTGCCTCACATTCAGCTGTTTGGAGAAGAGCTTCTTAGAGAGAAGGGCATGTGTACCATCTCACAGGTTACTCTGCCCTGCTGCCTCTGCTGGAATGCTCATCTTGCCTGCATTTTGTCATTCAGGTCTGGGCTCAATGTCATTTCTCTGAAAGGCTTTCCCTGTCCATTCAATCTAAGGTTGTCCCATCCTCTACAACTCTTTTTTTTTTTTTTAAGTTTTATTTTATTAATTTATACAGCAGGTTCTTATTAGTTGTCTTTTTCATACATGTTAGTGTATACATGTCAAGCCCAATCTCCCAATTCATCACACCCCCACCCCCCACCCCCGCTTTCTCCCTTGGTGTCCATATGTTTGTTCTCTACATCTGTGTCTCTATCTCTGCCCTGCAAACCGGTTCATCTGTACCGTTTTTCTAGATTCCACATATATGTGGTAATATACAATATTTGTTTTTCTCTTTCAGACTTACTTCACTCTGTATGACAGTCTCTAGATCCATCCACGTCTCTATAAATAACTCAGTTTCGTTCCTTTTTGTGGCTGAGTAATATTCCATTGTATACATGTGCCACATCTTCATCTGTCGATGGGCACTTAGGTTGCTTCCATGACCTGGCTATTGTAAATAGTGCTGCAATGAACATTGGGGTGCATGTGTGTTTTTGAATTATGGTTTTCTCTGGGTATATGCCCAGGAGTAGGATTGCTGGGTCATATGGTAATTCTATTTTTAGTTTTTTAAGGAACTTCCATACTGTTCTTCACAGTGGCTGCACCAATTTACATTCCCGCCAACAGTGCAGGAGGATTCCCTTTTGTCCACACCCTCTCCAGCATTTGTTGTTTGTAGATTTTCTGATGATGCCCATTCTAACTAGTGTGAGGTGATACCTCATTGTAGTTTTGATTTGCATTTCTCTAATAATTAGTGAT
>NC_041223.1:84325352-84341599 GCF_002837175.3 Physeter macrocephalus
CTGTCTTTTCTCCATTGTATATCCTTGCCTCCTTTGTCATAGATTAGTTGACCATAGGTGTGTGGGTTTATCTTTGGGCATTGTTCCATTGATCTATATTTCTGTTTTTGTGCCAGTACCATATTGTCTTGATTACTGTAGCTTTGTAGTATAGTCTGAAGTCAGGGAGTCTGATTCCTGCAGCTCCGTTTTTCTTTTTCAAGATTTCTTTGGCTATTCAGGGTCTTTTGTGTCTCCATACAAATTTTAAGATTTTTTGTTCTAGTTCTGTAAAAAATGCCATTGCTAATTTGATAGGGATTGCATCAAATCTGTAGATTGTTTTGGGTAGTATAGTCATTTTCACAATACTGATTCTTCCAATCCAAGAACATGGTATATCTCTCAATCTGTTTATGTCATCTTTGATTTCTTTCATAAGTGTTTTATAGTTTTCTGAGTATAAGTCTTTTACCTCCTCAGGTAGGTTTATTCCTAGGTATTTTATTCTTTTTGTTGCAATGGTAAATGGGAGTGTTTCTTTAATTTCTCTTTCTGATTTTTCGTTTTTGGTGTATATGAATGCCAGAATTTCTGTGCATTAATTTTGTATCCTGCAACCTTACCAAATTCATTGATTAGTTCTAGTAGTTTTCTGGTGACATCTTTAGGATTTTCTGTGTATAGTATCATGTCATCAGAAAACAGTGACAGTTTTACTTCTTCTCTTCCAATGTTTATTTCTTTTTCTTCTCTGATTGCTGTGGCTAGGACTTCTAAAACTATGTTGAATAAATGTGACTAGAGTGGACATCCTTGTCTTGTTTCTGATCTTAGTGGAAATGCTTTCAGTTTTTCACCATTGAGTATGATGCTTGCTGTGGGCTTGTCATATATGGCCTTTATTAAGTTGAGGCCTATTACCATTTTCTTAATTGTTTTGGGTTTGTTTTTGTAGGTCCTTTTCTTCTCTTGTGTTTGCCACTTAGAGAAGTTCCTTTAACATTTGTTGTAGAGCTGTTTTGGTGGTGCTGAATTCTCCTAGCTTTTTCTTGTCTGTAAAGCTTTTGATTGCTCTGTCGAATCTGAATGAGATCCTTGCTGGGTAGAGTAATCTTGGTTGTAGGTTCTTCCCTTTCATCACTTTAAATATATCATGCCACTCCCTCCTGGATTGTAGAGTTTCTGCTGAGAAATCAGCTGTTAACCTTATGGGAGTTCCCTTGTATGTTATTTGTCATTTTTCCCTTATTGCTTTTAATAACTTTTCTTTGATTTTTGTCAGTTTGATTACTATGCTTCTCTGCCTGTTTCTCCTTGGATTTATCCTGCCTGGGACTCTCTTAGGTTCTTGGACTTGGGTGGCTATTTCCTTTCCCACGTTAGGGAAGTTTTCAACTATAATCTCTTCAAATATATTCTCGGGTCCTTTCTCTCTCTTTTCTCCTTCTGGGACCCTTATAATGCGAATGTTGGTGTGTTTAAAGTTGTCCCAGAGGTCTCTCAGGCTGTCTTCATTTCTTTTCATTCTTTTTTCTTTATTCTGTTCTGTGGCAGTGAATTCCACCATTCTGTCTGCCAGGTCCCTTATCTGTTTTTCTGCCTCAGTTATTTTGCTATTGATTCCGTCTAGTGTATTCTTCATTTCAGTTATTGTATTGTTCATCTCTGTTTGTTTGTTCTTTAATTCTTCTAGGTCTTTGTTAAACACTTCTTGCACCTTCTCGATCTTTGCCTCCATTCTTTTTCCAAGGTCCTGGATCATCTTCACTGTCATTATTCTGAATTCTTTTTCTGGAAGGTTGCCTATCTCCACTTCATTTAGTTGTTTTTCTGGGGTTTTATCTTGTTCCTTCATCTGGTACATAGCCCTCTGCCTTTTCATTTTGCCTGTCTTTCTGTGAATGTGGTTTTCGTTCCACAGGCTTCAGGATTGTAGTTCTTCTTGCTTCTGCTGTGCGTCCTCTGGTGGCTGAGGCTATCTAAGAGGGTTGTGCAAGCTTCCTGATGGGAAGGACTGGTCTGTGCACTTTTATGTATATATATTTATACCTGAATAAAAAGTGTTTTAAGGGGCTTTCCTTGTGGTCCAGTGATTAAGACTCTGCACTTCCACTGCAGGGTCCACAGGTTTGATCCCTGGTCAGGGAAGTTCCCGCATGCTGCAAGCTTGGACGTGCTCACCTCCTGACATGCTGTGCAACCTGCTCTGGCCACGACCACTACTCCAGCCCTGGCTCTGGCTCTGGCCAGGCTCCCGCCCTCACTCAGCCTGCACTGTCCAACCCTTCCCTACCCCCCACAGCTACTTCTCTCCTCCACATCTCTGAAGCAATCCCTTTCTGTTGCATTGTTAATTTATTTCTATGTGGTCTTTGTCATTAGCTGAAATGATACAAATTCCTTTATTAATTTACTTACCCCAGTGTTCTACTTTCTTGTTCATAGTAAGGTTGCCAACTCCTAGAACAATACCTGGTACTCAAAAAGTGGTGGTTGAATAAATAAACAAATGAATCACATGCAATCTCAATTAGCTATAAGGAGACATCCAAATATTTTGTGTATTTAAAATTTTATGATTAAATATTTATTTAGAATTGGAGCATTTGGTTAAGAGCTGAAACTGCTTAAGTATAATTTTTTGTAGGGTAATTAAACTTGAGCTAATTTTTATTATGGTTCCTATTACGTTACTGCTGGATGACCACAAATTATTGTGGTTATGAGAATGGGTAAAAGCAATATAACATCAGGGAACAAAAAAAGGACCAGGTTTAAGACTCCTTTATCTCAGTTTTCTCAACAGTCAAGTGGTATAGTTGGAGGACTGATGGTCTCAAGGGGTCTCTCTAATTCTGTGAGCTCTTTGTAAGAGGAAACAAGAAAGAGCAGAGAGAGTATGGTACATGCATATAAACAGACATGTTAAAACATTTCTTTAGAAAAAATAAGACATCCTTTTAAGCCATTGTGAAGCATGTCAATTGATGAGCTGATTATAGCTCAGTTATTTATAGGAAGAGCTTACAGGGAATATGAGCTAGGAGGCAATTTCCAACAGCTTTCATTATTGAATAGACAGCTGTCTAGTCAATACAGGAATTTTCCTTTAATTTAAATTCTAGTTGATGACATAAGTTGGCTAATCTAAGCATACTGGGAAATTTGTGCTAAACTAGAAGATTTTAAAAAAATCATTTGTTTTAATCAGAACTCATGCCTCTAAGTCAAAGAATACATTGTTTCTGCTCTCCTTTCCAGCCACAGGCCATTGCTTTCCTTTTATCTGTTTATTATCTTGGCACTGACACTAGGTTTGGTAAGTGTGCTAACAGAAGAATTTGAAGTAGAAGACAGTGGAAGGCTAATGCTTCATTTATAGATGCAGATATTTTACCCCTCTGCTTTTTAAATCCACCACAATGAATAAACAAAACAATGACAATGCTTAGTGAAAAGAGTAGTTGAAAAAAACATTTACAGTGGCATCATTGTGGATTGTGATAGCAAGCTGACAAATGAAGACGTGATATGATGTCTAACTTGGAAGGTTTCTGGACATAGGTAATCAATTTGATTAGATAATAGGTTTTTTCTACTTTCTCTATAACATATTACCTTTACCATGTAAGAAAATAAATTTTCATCTTTCTTATGCTTCTAAATGTTAATAAGCATTAAAGTGATTTTTCTCTAAATAAAAGAAAAAAAATTGGCTTATACAGTACAAATCCCAGGCAGGAAATTCTGATTAGTTAATTTCATTTATTCTTCTGTGTTTATTTAAGTAAATCTGTAAACACCATAGGTGGTTTTATAGGGAGTCACAGATGTGTTCTAATTGCTCAACAGAATTATTTGTTTGTGAGTTAAAACATGATGACTTTAATGAGATTTCCTTTAAAAACGTATCTTCAGAATATGCATATGCATGCATCATTATCAGAAAAGCAAAGTAGTTGAGTGGGAAAAATTCTGGACTGGTGGTTAGAACATGTGGGTTCAAGTCCTGGCTCTGCCCCCACAAAACGGGAACTTCTTATGAGTCTTCCTGCAGCTTACTTATTTATAAAATGTCCTGATTTGGACTTCCTCCTGCCATATAAATGTATGGATTTTAAGATTTATGTAAAAATTGTATTGATCTTTGTAAAAACAAATTTGAGGAAATGAGAATGAAATCGGTTTACAATGGTTTAAGATTGCCATTGATTCATTTTATTAGGATTTTCTAATCTTTTTACAAGGGAACACAAACTCCTTATAAGCTTTAGGGAAAAATATATATTTTTTCCTACCCAGGTGAAGTGTAGAGTTGATTTGTCCTGGCAATGGTGCTCCTAGTGAGAAACATCATCCAACTAAAGAGTGCTCTTCCCTTGGCCTCCACCTGAAAGGCAGAAAGAAACTGGAGAATAAACTAGAAAATCCTGAGATGTGGTTTGGCAGTCCCAAACCTTGGTGCCTTCTGGGCTGTGCTGTGTGGCTTCAGGATTGTGCCAGCAGCGTGCTCTGGTACCCCCTCTGTGGTCTAGTGTGTGTGTGTGTGTGTGTGTGTGTGTGTGTGTGTGTGTGTGTGTGTGTCTAGAGGGTGGATGAGGAATTCATCTTTGTGTGCCTGGCAGGATAGATTGGTTTTGGCCTTCTTTCTTGAAGAATTACCTTCATTAGATTTTTAATTACTCCCTCCCAAAAGGACAAATGAATAAGACTCTTTTCCAGAGAGTTACCATTCAGTGCCAGTGATCAAGCATTACTCCATACCACTCCATGTGACACAGGATGTGGTCTGATACTTAATCTAAGTACAGGCTCCACTTTTTTTTTCTGGATAGAGTGAAGGGACTTATAAAGCTTTTTTGTAATGGAATGACTTCTTAGAAAACTGCCTTCTCTTTTCCTTAAAAACCAGAATTACTCAGACTGACTAGGATAAAAAAAAGTCCTGACGTTAAGCACATATTGACCCCCAGCAGCTATTTTGGTAGAAGGTGATGAATGCTTTTTAGTGGATTAATATTTCTGGAACATGAGCAGGGTCAGTCTACAGCAAAGTCAGCAGGATTGTCACTCCAGGGACCTAGTCAGGACTGCTGACCTTGCTGTAGCATCCAGTCTTGTTGGGAACAAAGCCTACACCTCTCAATTACCCTTCCACATTTCTTTTCCTTGGATTTTACCCCATGGAAAATGGATGGTGTTGGAATAAGTGGAATGAGTGTAACAAACCAATCCTTTCACTTACATATGTTAGCTGTATGCTATCCTTCTGTGTGATAAAATGCTTAAAATTAGTTATTGCACTTACCTAGAATTGCACAGTTGTTGAGGTGGTATTTCTTATATAATGTCATTTCAATGTCCATCAAATCAAAACAATATAGCTGTATGATTTGCCTACAGATATGAATGGCTACTGGTATTTTCAATAATTGTATGATATTCTTTTTTTTTTTTTTTTTTTTTGCGGTACGCGGGCCTCACACTGCTGTGGCCTCTCCCGTTGCGGAGCACAGGCTCCGGACGCGCAGGCTCAGCCGCCATGGCTCACGGGCCCAGCCACTCCGCGGCATGTGGGATCCTCCCGGACCGGGGCACGAACCCGCGTCCCCTGCATCGGCAGGCGGACTCTCAACCACTGCGCCACCAGGGAAGCCCGTATGATATTCTTAAATTAGCAAAACATAGAACTTCAGCAAAATGGTAGAATAAGTGGTTTTCAACTTCAGTCTCCTTCACAGAAAGATGAACTAGCAACTGTCCATGCCCAAGACACCTTTGTGAAAATCCCAGAGCCTGGGGATGAGACTGAAATACCATGGACCACAGAGACCAAGGCCTGCATTAGAAGGGTAATAGGAGCATTTTCACTTTGACTGCATTGTTCCTCCTGCAGGATGGAACAGCTCCACATGGAGAAGCCCTCCCTGGCCTTGTGGTTTCTCTGAGGGTAAAAGGATCCTAAAGTGGACATCCAGTTTCCCCTGCATGCTTTCTGGGAAACTCACTTGGGTCTGGCCTCACAGGGACCACTGAGGGAACTGATGGGGCTGGACCACTGGAGATTAGACAGAGATAAAGAAGTGAGGAGGGGCCTATAGCAATCAGCCTACAGATCTTGGTAGATTACGTTCCTGCTGGCAGTGGTGCCTGAGCATAGATCCCTGTCAGTGGCTCTGCCCATCTGCAGAGCTGAGATAGAGGCCCTGTCTGTCCAAGGAGCTTGATTCAGCAGTTCTGCCTGTTTGGGCTCTCAGCCAATGGTTCATACTGGCTGTGGAGCCCATTCTATGATCCCATTTGTACAGGGTAGTAAGTCAGCAGGCCCACCCAACTGCTGAGCATAGTCTCTAGTCCCATCTGACCAGAAAGGCTGGCCAGAGATTCTTGCAGCCATGGAGCCTATCCTACAGCCCCACTCAGGCAGAAAACCTAGTCAGCAACTCTGCCCAACTGTGGAGCATAAACTCTGGCCATGCCTGACCAGGGAAATTGAATAGTGACCGAGTAGTCTTGGAACAAAGCCTGTAGTATTGCCCAGCTGTAGAGCCCAGCCTACAGCCCTACTTGATTGCTGAGCACACCCAGAGATGTAGCCCAGCCTGTGACAATGGCCAATTCCAGGGCACAGCCTGTGCCCGTATCTGACCAGGGAGCCTGAACAGCAACCCCACTCAAACATGAAGCACAGCCTCCAGCCCCATCCAACCATGGGGTATAGCTGGAGGCCTTGCCTGACCAGGGAGCCTGGACAAAAACCTCACCAAAATGGAGCACAGCCAGTGGCTGATTTCAAGCTATATTACAGAGCTATAGTAATTAAAACAGTATGGTCCTGGCATAAAAACAGACGCATACAGCAATGAAATAGAATAGAGAGCCCAGAAATAACCCCTACATATACAGTTAATTAATATTTGATGGGGGAGCCAAGAATACTCACTGGTGAAAGGACAGTGTCTTCAATAAATTGGGTTGGGAAAATTGGACAGCTACATGCAATAAAATGAAATCAGACCCCTGTCTTACACCACTCACAAAAATTAATCAAATGGATTAGAGACTTAAACATAAAGCTTGATACCATAAAAACTCCTAGAGGAAAATAGGGAAAAAGCTACTTGAATTTGGTCTTGGTGATGGTTTTTGGGATATGCCACCAACAGCATGAGCAACAAAAGCAAAAATAAACAAATGGAATTACATCAAACTAAAATGTTCCTGCACAGCAGAAGAAAAAAATCAAAAAAATAAAAAGGTGAAAATATTTGCAAACCATATATGTGATAGGGGTTAATATACAAAGTATATAAAGAACTAGAGATCAATAGGAAAAAACCCCAAACAATTCAGTTAAAAAATGGGCAAAGAATCTGCATAGACATTTTTCCATAGAAGATAAACAAATAGCCAACAGGTGCATGAAAAGGTGCTCAGCATCACTAATCATCAGGTAAATGTAAATAAAACCACAAAGAGATATAACCTCACACCTGTTAGAATGGCTATCATCAAAAAGACAAGAGACAACAAGTGTTGGCAAGAATGTGGAGGAAAGGTACAACTTGTGCACTGTTGGTGGGAATGTGAATTGATTGAGCCACTATGGAAAACAGTTGGAGTTTCCTCAAAAAAAATTAAAAATAACCTACCACATGATCCAGCAATCCCACTTCTGTGTATATATCCAAAGGAAATGAAAAATTGAAAAGATATCTTCATTCCCTTGTTTATTTCAGCATTATTCACAATAGCCAATACACAGAAACAAGCTAAGCATCCAACAGTGGATGAATGGATGAAGGAGAAGTGGTATATATATACACAATGGAATATTATTCAACCTTGAAAAAGAAGGAAATCTTGCCACTTGTGACAACATGGATGGACCTTGAGGGCATTATGCTAAGTGAAATAAGTGAGTTAGAGAAAAACAAATACTGTATGATATGTGGAGTCAAAAAAAACCTGACTTAATAGAAACAGAGTAGGATGATGATTGCCAGGGGCTGAGGTTGGAGGAATTGGGGAGATGTTGTTTAAGGGTACAAACTTAACAATTAGTAGATAACTAAGTTCTGAAAACTTAATGCACAGTGTAGTGATTATAGCCAACATTATTACATTATAAACTTCAAAGTAGCTAGGAGACTAGATCTTAATTGTTCTCACCACAAAAAAAGAAATCATAATTATGTGATGTGATAGAGGTGTTAGCTAATGCTACTATGGTGATAATCTAATCTCAAAATGTAATGTATCAAATCAACATATAGTAGTACACCTTTAACTTACACAATATTTTATGTCAATTACATCTCAATCAAAATATTTTGTATCTTAAAAAAGCTCTGTCACAAAAGTCTGAAAAAATTTTCCATCTAAAGATTTCCACTGCAAACATTTTAAGAAGTTCTCAAATGAAAGAGAAAAAAATACAGGAGTTGCTATAAGAAATAAGGGAAGTAAGAGTCATCTAATTAAAAAAAACTAAAGGGCTTCCCTGGTGGCGCAGTGGTTGAGAGTCCGCCTGCCGATGCAAGGGACACGGGTTCGTGCCCCAGTCCGGGAGGATCCCACATGCCGCGGAGCGGCTGGGCCCGTGAGCCATGGCCGCTGAGCCTGCGCGTCCGCAACGGGAGAGGCCACAGCAGTAAGAGGCCCGCGTACTGGGGAAAAAAAAAAAAATTGGAAAAAAAACTAAAACCAAGAAAAGAAAAAGAGAAAATATAATCATTAAAACAAGGAACTAAAATTCTAGGGACTTCTCTGGTGGTGCAGTGGTTAAGAATCCACCTGCCAATGCAGGGGACACAGGTTTGATCCCTGGTCCGGGAAGATCCCACATGCCATGGAGCAACTAAGCCCACACGTCACAACTACTGAGCCCATGCATCGCAGCTGCTGAAGCCTGCACGCTCTAGGGCCCACGTGCCAAAACTTCTGAGCCCTCATACTGTTACTACTGAAGCCCACGTGCCTAGAACCTGTGCGCTGCAACAAGAGAAGCCACGGCAATGAGAAGCCCGTGCACTGCAACAAAGAGGAGCCCCCACTCGCTGAAAGTAGAGGAGCCCCCACTCGCTGAAAGTAGAGAAAGCCCATGTGCAGCAACAAAGACCCAAAGCAGCCAAAAAAAGAAACAAAAAATTAAAATTCTAGAAAATATTTACATCTGGAGAAAGATACAGAAGAAAAGAAATTGAAAATCAAGTAGATCTGCCTTCATGAGTACTTAACAAGCACCAACAGGGGAAGATAAATGTAGTAGTAAGTTTAAGTTTAATAGAAATTAATAAATGGGAGGATGAGTCTTATGTTAAGGAAAATCAATGTCAGGATAAAAATAAAATATATAATTTTTTTAACCAGAAGAAGAAGACTTGACCAATCTGATTAGAAACAGGAAAGCAGGAAGAAAAAAAAAAAAAAAGAGAACTCTGTGAAAGAAAAGTAAACAGAAAATATGAGACAAAATAATAGAAAAAAGACCTAATATAACAATAATTACAATAAATGGAAATGGTTAAAGTTACCAAATAAAAAGGCAGGAATCCTAGGTTGAATTTTAAAAATACTATATATTTATTGTGATTGAGTTATATGTACATTTACAAAGAGATAACCAACAAGGTTACAGGCTACAGAATCCTGGCAATAGCACAGAAAGCCCCTGGGAACAACTGAACATTCAGTGGAACATCTTCTTGCCTGTCACTGATAGACAGCCACTCAATTTAGTGCATATACATGTGCAAAATTTATGGAAAAAGCTGCACTCAGCCAATATGCAACAGATTGTAACAAAAGGGAAACTATCTAAAGAAAATAAAATATGATCCTAAAAATGTTAGTGAAAAAAATACTTTATTTTTTTCTATAAGAAATGTATGAAGAACAATAAGGTACAGAAAAATTGAAAAGGAAAGGATGAGAAAGATATACAGATAAGTATGACATAAGAAAGATGGGATGGTAAACATAATATCTAAAAAATTAAAATGTAAGATAAAACTATCACAAGGGACAAAGAAGAATGTTACTTATAAAAGACCTCTAGAATAATCGAGAAATATATCAATCAACAAATGAGTGTACTATAAGGAGAAATTGATTAATCAGCAATTTAAACTGTAGATTTTAACAGACCCTCTCAGAAGTTTACATGTCAAGCAGGGAAAAAATATGCAGTAATATCTATGACCTAAACAATATAAATAATAAGCTCCAGCTGTTAGATACATAGAGAACTTTTCACCTAACAGAGAATATTCAACATTTACAAGTATACAATAAACATTTAAAAAGTTAAATCTTATATTCAGCCATAATGGAATATTGAACACATTCCACAGTATCAATATTCTACATACTGAATCTTCTAGCATAATAACATAAAATTAGAGATTAATAACAAACAAATAGCTATTTTAAAATCTCATCTGTTTGGAAATACATGTTACCAAATTATCCTTGCGTTAAAGAGAAAATCAAGAAATATTTAGAATTGATTGATAATGAAAACACTGTTTTCAAACTCTGTGGGATATAATTAAAACAGTTAGAAGGAAATTTAACTTTAAATACATTTATTAGGAAACAAAAAAAGATTTAAAATAAATTAGTGAACCATTTGACTCAAGACGTTGAGGAAAGAGCCACAGAGTAAACTTAAAGGAGCAAGCAAGAAAGAAATAATAAAGACAGCAATAAAAATCAGTAAAATAGAGAACAAATATTAAATAATGAGAAAAGTAATAAAACCAAAAGCTGATTCTTTAAGCAGATTAGTAAGATTGACCAACTTCTAGCAAGACTTAAGAAAAAAAAGTTATGCAAATAAAATCCAGAATGAAAAATGGAGAATATAGAAACTTTGGAAATTTAGAAAATAAAAAAATTTATGAACAATTATATATTAATATACTTGAGAACCTAGATAAAAATGTTAAATTGCTAGAAAAATTTAAGATGTCAAAATAGGTGCAAGAAGAAATAGAAAACTGGAATAAACCAAAGAGCATTAAATTAAATAATCTGAAAATATAGTCAAAGATGTTCCTTCTGCCCCACTCCTCCACGCCTCAAAAAAAAAAAAAAAAAAAAGGGAAAGAAGAAACAAGCCCAAATAGAGTATGTGAGTTATACCAAACTTTCATTAAGTTCTGCATTAATACAAGTTGTTCCAGAAAATAGTAAAAGAGTATAAACAATTAAAAAAAATTCAAAACTACGTAAAACAGTGCAAAAAAAGAAATATATAGCTTCATGTCACTAAAACACAGCTACAACCAATGGAAGTAACTAAGACAATTTAGGAGGATAAAACACTGACCTAGAAAATTTAAAGGCCCCGGGAAAACTTACATTGAATGATTTTGTCTTGTTTTGTTTTTCCAACTTTACTGAGATATAATTGATAAATATTATTGTATAAGTTTAAATATACAACACGATGATTTGACACATTTATTTTTTGAAATGATTACCAGAAGAAGGATACTTTTACATCCATCACCTCACATAGTTACCTATTTGTGTGTTGTGTGGTGAGAACATTTAAGATTTACTCTTGGCAACTTTCAAGCATACAGTACAGTATTGTTAATGATAGTCACCATGCTGTACCAATGATAGATTCTCAGAACTTATTCATCTTATAAGTGAAAGTTTGATCAACAACTCTCCATTTCTCCCAACCCCAGCCCTCTGACAACCACCAATCTATTTTGTCTGTGAGTTCACCTTTTTAAGATTTCACATATAAGTGAGATCATACAGTATTTCTCTTTCTGTCTGACATTTCACTGAGCATAGTGCCCTCAAGGTTCATCCATATTGTCACAAACAGCAAGATTTTCTTCTTTTTTTAAGGCTAAATAATATTTCACATATATATGTATCTCCCATTTTCTTTATCCTTTCTTCTGTAAGTGGACAGTTAGGTTGTTTCCATATCTTGGCTATTGGAAATAATGCTGCTATGAAGACTGGGGTGTATGTATCTTTTCAAATTAGTGTTTTTAATTTTATTCTTATAATTATATGGTTTTTGATGCTGTTGTAAGTGGGATGTTTTCTTGGTTTCTTTTTCAGATAGTTTACTGTTAGTGTGTAGAAATGCAACTGAGTTTTGTGTGTTGATTTTGTATTATGCAATTTACTGAATTTGTTTTTTAGTTCTAATACTTTTTTGGGGGTTGATTTTTAGGGTTTTCTATAAATAAGATTATGTCATCTGCAAACAAAGGCAATTTCACTTCTTTCTGTCTGATTTGGATGCATTTTATTCCTTTTCCTTGCCTGATTGCTCTGCCCAGGACTTTCAGTCCAATGTTGAATAAGAGTTGTGAGAATAGGCCACCTCAAGTTGTTCTTGATCTCAGAGGAAAAGCTTTCAAACTTTCAATGTTGAGTATAATGTTAGCTGTGTGTTTATCATATACGGCTTTTATTATGCTGAGGTATGTTCCTTCTATACCCAATTTGTTGAGGGATTTTATCATGAAAGGAGTTGAATTTTGTCAGATGTTTTTTCTGCATTTATTGAGATGATTATGTGATTTTTATCCTTTATTTTGTTAATGTGGTATATCACATTTATTGATTTGCATATGTTGAACAATCCTTGCATCTCAGGAATGACTCTCTCTTGATCATAGTGTATAATCCCTTTAAAGTGCTGTTGAATTCTGTTTGTCAATATCTTGTTAAGAATTTTTGCATCTATATTAATCAGGGTTTACTGGTCTGTAGTTTTCTTGTCTTGTAGTGTCTTTAACTGGCTTTGATAATAGGGTAATGCTGACATCATAAAATGAGTTTGGGAGTGAGATTGGTTCAAATTTTGGTTCAAATTGAGATTGGTTCAAATTTTGGAAGAGTTTGAGAAGGATTGGTATTAATTCTTCTTTAAATGTTTTGTAGAATTCACCAGTGAAGCTATCTTGTCCTGGGATTTTCTGTTTGGAGATAAATGATTACTGATTCAATCTCCTTACTTGTTATTGGTCTGTCTAGATTTTTTATTTCTCATGATTCAGTCTTGTTAGGTTGTATGTTTCTAGGAATTTATCCATTTCTTTCAGGTTATCTGACTTATTGGAATATAATTGTTTATAGTAGACACCTATGATCCTATATATGTCTATGGTATCTTTCATTTCTGATTTTATTTATTTGAGCCTTCTCTCTTTATTTCTTAGCTATTCTAGCTAAAGTTTTGTCAATTTTATCTTTTACAAAAACCCAGCTCTTAGTTTAGTTGATCTTATCTATTGTTTTTCTGGTCTCTATTTTATTAATTTCCTCTCTCATTTTTGTTAATTCCTTCCCTCTGCTAACTTTGGTCTTCATTTTCTTCTCCTTTTCCTAGTTCTTTGAGTGCAAAGTTAGGTTGATTATTTGAGGTATTTCTATTTTCTTAATATATGTATTTATCTTATGAGATTCTAAGAACTCCTTTTTAAACATTCCATAGGTTTTTGTTTGTTGTTTCCATTTTCATTAGTTTTGATATATTTTCGATTTCCTTTTAGATATCTTCTTTCATCCACTTGTTGTTCAGGAGTGTGTTGTTTAGTTTCCACATGCTTGAAAAATTTCCACCTTTCTTCTTGTTGATTTCTAGGTTCATACCATTGTGGTTGGAAAATATACTTGGTATGATTTCAACTTTCTTGAATTTTCTAAAACTTGTTTTGTAGCCTATCATATGATACATCCTGGAGAATGTCCCTGATGCATTTAAGAAGAACGTATATTTTTCTGTTGTTGGATGGAATGTTCTGTACATGTCTGTTATGTCCATTTGGTCTAAGGTATAGTTTAAGTCCAATGTTTCCTTGTTGATTTTCTGTCTAGATGATCTATCTATTGAAGAAAGTGAGGTATTGAAGTTCCCAACTGTTATTGTATTATTGTTTATTTCTCCCTTCAGATCTGTTAGTATTTTGCTTAATATACCATACATTAAGGTTCTCCAAGTTAGGTGCATATATATTTACTATTGTTTTATCTTATTGATGAATTATTTATTAGATAATGATCTGCTTTGTCTCTTGTTCCTATTTTTTGTTTAACATATATTTTGTCTGATTTAATTATAGCTACCCCTGCTTTCTTTTGGTTTCCACTTGCATGGAATATCTTTTTCCATCCTTTAACTTTAAGACTTTGTTGCCCTTAGAACTGAAGTGAGTCTCTTTTAGGCAGCATATAAGTTGGATCTTGTTTTTTTTAATCCACCCAACCACCCCCTGCCCTTTGACTGGTGAATCCAATTCATTTACATTTACAGTAATTATTGATATGTAAGAACTTACTAATGCCATCTTATTCATTGCTTTCTGGCTGTTTTGTAGTTCCATTGTTTTTTGTTTCCTCTGCTTCTCCCTACCTTTGTAAATTGGTGATTCTCCATGGTGGTATGCTCTGATTCCTCTCTTTATCTTTTGTGAATCTACTATAGATTTTAAATTTGTGGTTACCATGAGGCTTACATGAAACATAGATAAAACAGTCCCTTTTAAGCTAAAAGCAACGTAACTTTGATCACATACAAAAGCTCTACCTTTTTACTTCTCCCCTTTTATGTTTCTGATGTCACAATTTGTTTTTTTATATGTTTATTTGGTAACAACTTATAGTAGTTATAGTTATTTTTAATACCCTTTTCCTTTAACCTTTACATTATAGTTTAATGTTAACACACTAACAAAATACAGAATTAGAATTTTGTGAATATGACTGTGTATTTACCTTCACAAGTTTGTGGTACATTTTTGTATGTTTTCATGTTACTAATTAACATATCTTCATTTCTGCTGGAAGAATTCCTTTTGGCATTTCTTTCAAGGCATGTCTTGTGGTGATGAACTCACTCAACTTTTGTTTGTCAGAGAAAGTCTTTATTTCTCCTTTATATCTAAAGGATAACTTTGCCAGATAGAGTATTCTTGGTTGACAATTTTTTCTTTCAATGCTTTGAATATATTATTTTACTCTTTCCTGGCTTGTAGGTTTTCTGCTGAGAAATCTGCTGATAGCCTAATGGGAGTTCCTTGGTTGTTTACAGTCTTTAATTCTCTTGCTTCTTTTAGGATTCTCTCTTTTTTTTTGATTTTAACAGTTTCATTATCATATGTACTGGAAAAGGTAGTTTTTTAAAAAAATTAATTTATTTTATTTATTTATTTTTGGCTGTGTTGTGTCTCTGTTGCCGTGTGTGGGCTTTCTCTAGTTGCAGCGAGTGGGGGCTACTCTTTGTTGAGGTGCTCAGTCTTCTCATTGTGGTGGCTTCTCTTATTGCAGAGCACGGGCTCTAGGTGGGAGGGCTTTAGTAGTTGTGGCACATGGACTCAGTAGTTGTGGCTCGCAGGCTCTAGAGCACAGCCTCAGTAGTTGTGGTGCATGGGCTTAGGTGCTCTGTGGCATGTGGGATCTTCCCAGACCAGGGCTCAAACCCATGTCCCCTGCATTGGTAGGTGGATTCTTAACCACTGCACCACCAGGGAAGCCCAAGAAGGTAGCTTTTCGTAGAAATAATGGGATGATCTATTAGCTTCATGAACACTGACGTCCATAGCTCTCCCCGGGTTTGGGAAGTTCCCAGGTATTATTTCATTAAATAGATTCACTGTGCCCTTCTCCCCCTCTTCTTTTTGTGGAATTCAAACTATTCAAATATTTGTACCTTTTATGGGATCATATTGATTTTCTTTGCTCTTTTTCATTTTTTTTTTTTTTTCTCTGCCTGGGTTATTTCAAAGTTTCTATCCTCCAGCTCACTGATTCTATCTTCTGTTTGGTTGATTCTGCTATAGATTATTTCTGTTGCATTAAAAAATTTTATTCACTGAATTTTTAAGCTCCAAAATTTCTGTTTGGTTCTTTTTAAAAATGATTTCTATCTCTTTGTGAAATTTCTCATTTTGTTCATGAATTGCTTCTCTGATTTCTTTGTCTTTGTGTTTTCTTATAGCTCTTTGAGTTCCCTTAAAACAGCTATTTTGATTCTTTATCAACTAAATCTCAAAACTCCACAGCTCTGAATTCAGTTATTAGAGGATTATTGTTATCTTTTGGTGATGATATGTTTCCTCGTTTCTTCATGTTCCTTGGAGTTTTGCACGGGTGTCTTCTCATTTGAAGCAGCAGATACCTCCTCAAATCTTTACTTGCTGTCTTTGGGTGGAAGATTTTTTTTTTTTTTTTTTTTTTTTTTTTTTTTTTTTTTTTTGTGGTATGCGGGCCTCCCTCTGTTG
>NC_041223.1:84341609-84348560 GCF_002837175.3 Physeter macrocephalus
CCGCTCCGCGGCATGTGGGATCCTCCCAGACCGGGGCGCGGACCCGGTTCCCCTGCATCGGCAGGCGGACGCGCAACCACTGCGCCACCAGGGAAGCCCTGGGTGGAAGATATTTTTCATTGGTCCTTCTTGTATCTGGGACTTTCTCCAACCTTGCATGGATAGATTTGCTCTGTATGTCTTCTCTCTCCTGTGGTAGAATTCTTAGGCATGTATGTTTTCTCTGGTTCTTACAACTTTCCAGTCTGGTGCTGTAAACCTCTCTTTTGAATTCTAGAACTGGGCACTATATCTCAAGCTTGTGGATTATCCCTTGTCCACAGATCTTGGCCTGTTTCCAGAAAGGACTCCCTGTTTACTGGAACTCACTATGGCCTTTTTACTCAGGAGCCACACAAGGAGCTGGCAGAACAGTGGGGAAGGAGGTGTGGTTTTAGCACTTGGGTCATCGGGGATGCCCACAGGTTAGGTAGGGGGATCCTTGTGTGAGGTTCGCTCAGTGGCTTGTGGGTGGGCTTCCCGCTGGAGTTAGCAGAAACCGTGTCCTTTAAATGCCTTTTGACATTCTTATCTGACCCTTTCCTGATCTCCTCCCTCCCCTTCATTATGGAGTTCCCACCTCAATTCTCTGGGTGCTGCTGGGAGAGAGAAATAGGTTTCTCCCAGCATTGTCCTGCACAGCTGGGTAGCTGCACGCTCAGTCACCACTCTCCCTTTCTCCTGTAGGATGGGGTTCCTCTGGCTGGTTCAGCCCCACACTGCACTGCCTTGGGAGAGGGGAAGCACTGGCAAATTTCCTTTTTCTCTCTCCAATGCATCCAAACTCACATATATTTTTTTCTCCAATGGAATAGTGGTATCTCCCCTGGGGAAGGCTGGACTTCTACAAAAGCTCTCTCATCTAGGGGTGTCTACCCAAATCACCACTCTTCTCGTTTTTCCTGGCCATGACTAAGAGAGGCTCTGGTTAGTTTGCAAGCTCCTGCTGGTTCCACATGCAGTCCTGACTGGGGTCAGTCTGCTTATTACCTGATGCACAGGTGAGCAAGACTCCTCCTGGGTCTCTTGCCACAAGGTGCTGTATCTTACAACTACCACAGATGTACTTTTATTCATGGATGGATGCAGAATTAGTTGTTAAGAAGGGGGACAAAAAGGAGGGATGTATTATGCCACCAAGATGCTGACATTGAAACAGGAACACCAATACTAAAATATTTTGAATGACATTTTGACAATATAAAATTCCAGGTTCAAATCTTTTGCTCCAATACTTTAAGAAATGACATTACTATTTGCTTCTATTGAGAAATTTGATGTCAATATGAATCTTTGTTGTTGATCTGCTCTTTCTGGAGTCTCTAAAAGTTTTATCTGTTTTTAATATCCTAATTTCATTTACATATCAGTGTGTGGTTTTCTGGTTTCTTCTGTTTGCACAGAATTGGCCCTTTCAATATGAGGTCTTTCATCTTTCTTTAATACTAAGACATTTATCTCCATTATTTCTTCCAATTAAAAATTGGAAGTTCTAATCTTTTCATTATAAAATTTCCTTTTAAGACTCTTTATGTGGATGTTGCTACTTCTACTTTAGCCTTTCATGTCTCAGTTTTTCTCATTTTATCCTTTTTGGGGGATTGCCTTAACTAAGTTTTCTTATAACTCATCTTTAAAGTATTTGCCTCCTATTACCCCAATCCACTACCTTCTTTATTTTGACTACTTTATCTTCATGTCTAATATTTCCATTCGGCTGTTAAAAATTTTTTTTTCTGTCCTTGTTTCATTTTACTCTTCCTTTACCTCCTAAAGAATATCTATCATGCCTAATTTAAAATCTTGATTTGTTTGTTCCAGTAATTCTTCTTCGAGTGGCAGAAGAAGATCTCTTTCCAGTTTGTTCACTTACAAAAATAGATGTTATACTCCTGAGATGCCTTGTTTTCCATTTGAGCCTGTGTGTTCTTGCTCCTCTGGGGCTACCAGCTGTTCTTTATGGTAATGAATGTTGGGGAGGGGAAGAGGGTAAGTCCCTAGTCAGTGCCAGTAGCAGCAGACTAGGGAGAGGGGAGGGGAGGAGCCCAGGAACTACAGAGCCCTCGCTGATGATTCTTACTTGCTCCATCCTCTTACCCACTGTCTAGTCAGGAACTTATCTTGAAGCCCTTGGGGAGAAGCAGCATCAGAGGAGACAGCCTCCTGGATTATAATCCACAGCCCTGGGCTTTGAAGAATTTAGGATGTGTGGTGCTATCTTTTTTCCAAACTTCTTTACCCCATCTGGGTTTGTGTGCTTCTCTGATATTTCCTCTTAGTGATCACAGATGGCCTCAGCGATTGCTTAGAGTCTCTCAAGACAAATTGGGGTAAGGCAAGAGAAGAATTTAAAAGGCTTTCCTCCTGCCTATTTCACTACTGGCCCCTGGGCTTCAGCTACCCAACTCTCACACAAGTCAGTTTTTGTTGGGCTTCAGTCTCTGGGTTTTCTTATCTTTTTATTTGTTATTAATTGGTGCAATCTGTGTTCCCCTCAAGCATCTATAATTTCTCTAGAGTTGATTTGGAGGATGGAGCCAGCAGCATGTCCTAGATTAACTCTTGGCAGGAACCAGGGCTATCTTGCAGTTTCTTTTCCCATAGACCTGCCTCCATTAAAAGCTGTTCAGAGCATAGGGAGCAAATATTTGGGAGCAAATTCAAGAAGCCAACCTCTTTTCAATCTGTGAAAAGTAAATCATTCAGGTAGGTGGGGACCCCTATTCATTCTCTTAGTACGAACAAGAAGCCTCAATTTGACAGTGGCATCTAGTAGCAAAACCTTCACCCTTTTTAATTTTAAAAAAAATAACGTCTAGGAAATACATTTAAAAATGGATGAAATTTGAGCAGCTTGGTTGGAATGGGAGCGACTTTTGGCCAAGGAGGTGTAGGGTAAATAGTAAATATCCTTACAGTTTAAGCCACCATGAATCGTGTATTCTATTAACTGCAGCCAAATAGATTCCAAATGAAACCAAGTCTATCTAATAAGTAAATTAAAGCATGTTTCCTTCAATCCCCATCTTGATTTAATATGCTTAGTAAGTTTTTATCACAAATAAAATGTCAGCTAGTCAACACAAGTCCAAATACATGAACTTTTACCTTTTCACCATATTTTCACTTCTCCTTTGGACACCCCACTGTGCTTGTAGGTAAGACTGGTTTTGTGGGAAAACGTTTGGGGCAGTATTCTAGAACCTCTGTCTCAGAATAATGCAAATCAGAATGGTGTTCCAAAACCTTGTTTTAATCACATAGCAACTGCTGACATAAACAAAATGTAATGTTAAAATACATAATAAAGCATGTTTATTTGTATCACTGTCTTTATTAATAGGAGGAATTGTATTTTCTTCTGATATTTTTCAGAACTTGGTATGCAGCACCTAATGCTTTTCTTTTATGGTATGGTATGGTTGATGTAAAATATTACATAAATTTCTGGTGTACAACAGAGTGATTCAAATTTTTAAAGGTTATATTCCTTTAATAGTTATACATTATTGAGTATATTCCCTGTGTTGTACTACATATCCTTGTTGCTTATTTACTTTATACATAATAGCTTGTGCCTCTTAATCCCCTCCCCCTATTTTGCCCCTCCCCACTTCCCTCTCCCCACTGATAGCCACTAGTTTTTTCTTTATATCTGTGAGTCTGTTTCTTTTTTGTTATATTCACTAGTTTGTTGTATGTTTTAGATTCCACATATAAATGATATCATACATTATATGTCTT
This sequence comes from Physeter macrocephalus, assembly GCF_002837175.3. Taxonomy (NCBI): domain Eukaryota; kingdom Metazoa; phylum Chordata; class Mammalia; order Artiodactyla; family Physeteridae; genus Physeter; species Physeter macrocephalus. The sequence goes on from NC_041223.1 coordinate 84,345,393, forward strand.
TCTCTGACTCATTTCTCTTAGCATAATGCCCTCCAAGTCCATTCATGTTGCTGCAAATGGCAAAATTTCATTTTTTTATGGCTCAGTAATATTCTATTGTGTAATATACCATATTTTCTTTATTCATTCGTATGTCGATGGACACTTAGATTGCTTCCATATCTTGTGTATTGTAATAGTGCTGCTATGAATATTGAGGTGAATGTATCTTTTTGAATTAGTGTTTTCTTTTTTTTTTTTTTTTGATAAATACCCAAGAGTGGAATTGCTGGGTCATATGGTAGTTCTATTTTTAGTTTTTAAAGAAAACTCCATACGGTTTTCCACAGTGGTTACACCAATTTACATTCCCACCAACAGTGTACAGGTGTTCCCTTTTCTCCACATCCTTGCCAACATTTGTCTTTTGCAGCACCTAATACTTTTTCTGACTCAGATGTGAGATGTTTGTTTCAAAATCCAAATTACTGCTCATTGGTTTTGAGTCCTAGGACTGGTAAACTTCTACTTTCAACTTTTGTGAATGTCAGGGCCTCGGGTGGGAGGAAGGGGTCTAGAGTCTGGAAGATGGAATTTTGAACTAGCAGAATGCAAAGTCCACTTAGCTGAGAACTTTGGTGATGGGATTTCATGGATCAAGAGATAGTATAGAAGCACACTATAAATAACAAATATTTATTCCTAGATAGAAGAAATTTATCATAGATAATGTGTACATGCATAAAATATTGTTTCCTGTCGTTTTAAACTCTTTTTATGTTACTCTAGCTGTTCTTAGTCTCATGATGATTGGCTTTCTCTTCTATTTAAATTTATGCAAAAGTTAAAAAAATATTTAAAACCAACATTCTCCCTACTCTCCTACTCTTACTTTTGCTGGGTTATAGAACTTAGCAGAACCTATTTCTCTGAAAATATTCCCTCGTCCCAAGTTATATTTTAGACAAAGACCAGCAAAAAGAGCACCAGCCTAATGATAGATTTCCAGATAACTTTGAACAACTAAAACATGTTAGTTTTAGAAACATTTTGTACACTTCCTTGCTTATGAATTTATGGCTTCTGATACTTTTAAAAAACACTGTCTATCCTTCTAAAATAAAGTACCACCAAAGCCAAAAAAGTGTCCAAGATACACAAAAAAGAAACCTTGAATGACATGGTAAGCAGAATTCTAAGAAGACCCTCCCTTCCATGACCCTCATTATTGTACAGCCTTACCCCAGAGGTACTTCAGGTTCAGGGCCAGACCACTATAATAAAGTGAGTACTGCAGTAAAGTGAGTCACATGATGATTTTTAAAATTTCCCAGTGCGAAGGTTATGTTTACATTATACTATGGTCTATTAAGTGTGAAATAGCATTATGTCTAAAGAAGCAAGGTACATACCTTAATAAGAAATACTTTATTGCTTAAAAATGCTAACCATCATCTGAACCAGTGAGTTGTAATCTTTTTGCTGGTGGAGGGTCTTGGCTCAACGTTGATGGCTGCTGAGTGATCAGGGTGAAGGTCGGGGAGGCTGTGGCTATTTCTTTTTTTAAAAAACTGAGGTATAGTTTATTTACAATATTATATTAGTTTCAGTTACACAGCACAGTGATTCAAAACAATTTCTTAAAATAAGGAAACAATGGAGTTTCTACATCGATTGACTCTTCCTTTCATGAGCGATTTCTCTGTAGCATGCAATGCTGTTTGATAAGCATTTTACCCACAGGAGAACTTCTTTCAGAATTGGAGTCGATCCTCTCAAACCCTTGTGCTGTTTTATCAAATAAGTTTGTGTCGTATTCTAAATCCTTTGTTGTCATTTCAATAATCTTCACAACTTCTTCACCAAAAGTAGCATCCATCTCAAGTAACCACTTTCTTTGCTCATCCATAAGAAGCAACTCCTTATCCATAAAAGTTTTATACTGAGAGTGCCTCAATTCAGTCCCATCTTCAGACTCCATTCCTAATTCTGGTTCTCTTGCTAGTTCTACCACATCTGCAGTTACTTCCTCCACTGAAGCCTTGAACCAAAGTCATCTATGAGGGTTGGAATCAACTTCTTCTAAACTCCTGTAAATGTTGATATTGGCACCTCTTCCCATGAATCATGAATGTTTTTAATGACATCGAGAATGGCGAATACTTTCTGGAAGGTTTTCAATTGACTTTGCCTAGATCCATCAGAGGAATCATTATCTATGGCAGCTATAGACTTTTTTAAAAAAAAAAAATTTATTTATTTATTTATTTATTTAGGCTGTGTTGGGTCTTTGTTGCTGCACATGGGCTTTCTCCAGTTGCGGCAAGCGGGGGCTACTCTTTGTTGGGGTGCACGGGCTTCTCATTGTAGTGGCTTCTCTTGTTGCAGAGCACAGGCTCTAAGTGCGTGGGCTTCAGTAGTTGTGGCACGTGGGCTCAGTAGTTGTTGTTGGGGTGCACGGGCTTCTCATTGTAGTGGCTTCTCTTGTTGCAGAGCACAGGCTCTAAGTGCGTGGGCTTCAGTAGTTGTGGCACGTGGGCTCAGTAGTTGTGGCTTGCAGGCTTAGTTGCTCCGTGGCACGTGGGATCTTCCTGGACCAGGACTCAAATCCGTGTCCCCTGCATTGGCAGGTGGATTCCTAACCACTGGACCACCAGGGAAGTCACCAGCTATAGTCTTATGAAATGTGTTTCTTAGATAATGAGACTTGAACATGGAAATTACTTTTTTAAAAAATTTAATTTTATTAATTTTTTTTATATAGAAGGTTCTTATTAGTCATCAGTTTTATCCCCATCAGTGTATACATGTCAATCCCAATTGCCCAATTCATCACACTACCACCACCCCCCCCCTGCTGCTTTCCCCCCTTGGTGTCTGTACATTTGTTCTCTACATCTGTGTCTCAATTTCTGCCCTGCAAACTGGTTCATCTGTACCATTTTTCTAGGTTCCACATATATGCGTTAATATACGATATTTGTTTTTCTCCTTCCTTCTTACTTCGCTCTGTATGACAGTCTCTAGATCCATCAATGTCTCTACAAATGACCGAATTTCATTCCTTTTTATGGCTGAGTAATGTTCCATTGTATATATGTACCACATCTTCTTTATCCATTCATCTGTCGATGGGCATTTAGGTTGCTTCCATGACCTGGCTATTGTAAATAGTGCTGCAGTGAACAT